>NC_142932.1:44139518-44182018 GCF_046866305.1 Octopus bimaculoides | reverse complement strand
TTATCATCAAAGGTACAGGAGTGGCTGTGTGGTAAGTAGCTTGCTTACCAACCACATGGTCCCGGGTTCAGTCCCACTGCGTGGCACCTTGAGCAAGTGTCTTCTACTATAGTCTTGGGCCGACTAAAGCCTTGTGTGTGGATTTGGTATACAGATAATGGAAGAAGCCCCTCGTATATGTATATATATATATATATATATATATATATATATATATATGTATGTATGTCTGTTTGTCCCCCCAGCATTGCTTGACAACCAATGCTGGTGTGTCTACATCTCTGTAACTTAGCAGTTCGGCAAAAGAGACCGATAGAATAAGTACTAGGCTTACAAAGAATAAGCTCTGGGATCGATTTGCTTGACTATAAAGGTGGTGCTCCAGCATGGCCGCAGTCAAATGACTGAAACAAGTAAAATAGTAAAAGAGATAGTAAAGAGTAATCTTCCACCGTGGAGGGAGCTGATTTCCAACAAAGCTACAAGGCTCCATCTTTGGGATGTTGTTAACACAGACAAATTCACATTTGGAACTTGAGGAAAGTCTTGCATATTTTTTTCTCTTCCACTCACAGATTGCACTTGTAATGTACGATTAGCTGGTCAATTTCTCTTTCTGAAAATCCCAGTTTATGTATGTATGTTTGTATGCATGCATGCATGTATGTACATATGTGCGTGTCCATCTCTCTCTCTAAAAATATATATATATATAAATAGATAGATATAAATGTAGATATATATTTTACATTTAATTTTAAATATTTGTTTATCCACCAAAAATGTCTTGTATATAATAGTGTATATCTCCAATTTCATTCCATAGTATAAACACAGGGGCTACTGCTGCGGTTACTACTACTACTGCTACAGTTTTTGCAGCTGATATTGCTATTACTGCTTCTGTTATCACCCTCAATACTTTTCAAAATGTTGTTTTTACTAGTGCCAGCAAGTTATACCACTACTACTACTACTACTACTCGTAGCAGTAGTAGTAGTAGTAGTAGTAGCAGTAGTATTGTTAAGCGTGCTATTGTCGCTGTGGTAGTTGTTATAGAAGAATACCAATATTCCATGAATTCCATTCTGACAATGCATATGAAGAAATTACATTACCCAGTGACTTCAAAGATTAAGAGATTGTGGCTCTGCAATGTAAAACCGATCATTTGCAAACATTCCCTGAGAAAGAGGATTTTAATATATGTATTCAATAAGTAGAGAAACCTACCTTAGGTAGGATAATTGGCAAGGTTTTCTCCATTATAGCACCAAGGTTTTGATTTCTGCCTTCTTACAGAAATTCAATAACTTGACTGAGAAACCAACCCATTTATCAATAGCTTCAAAGTAGATTGTTGTACATTGGATGGACATAGATATATGTCCATGCCTTTCATTTCTAGATTATATTTATATATATATATATTTGTGTGTGTATACATAAATATATATATATATATAAATATATATATTATCTACAATTCATATGTACATCATATGTATGTGTGCGCATATATAACAGATATACATGTTTGGGTGTGTGTGTGTGTGTGTGTGTGTGTGTGGTAAATATATATATATATATATATATATATATATATATATATATAAAATGTATGTGTGTGTATGCATATATATATATATATATATATATATATATATATAAAATGTATGTGTGTGTATGCATATATATATATATATATATATAAAATGTATGTGTGTGTATGCATATATATATATATATATATATATAAAATGTGTGTGTGTGTATGCATATATATATATATATATATATATATATATATATATATAATAAACATACACTTATTTGTGTGCGTGTATACATATATATATATATATATATAACATGTGCATATATGTGTATAATATCATATGTAACTATATATATATATATATGCATAAATATATACGCACACAAATATATACATGTACAAATACACACCTACGACATATGCATACATTTATACATATGTACATGTATATCAATATATACATGTGTGTGTGTGTGTATGTATATATATATATATATATATATATATATATATATATATATCAATCGTAAGATATTGTTGTAGAGCTGCAAGCAGACAAGTGCTTTTATTGTCTACTCTGGAAATCTTTAAAGAGGCCTAGAATGATGTCAAAACCTCACACAATGAATTCTGATGTAGCCAGAATCTTTGCTTTGTATGCTTCCCATCTCTCTTTCTCTCTCACTCTGTCTCTCTCTGTCTCTCTCTGTCTCTCTCTTTCTATATATATATATATATATATATATATATATATATATATGTATGTATATATATGCACACACATACACACAAACGTCATTCTTTCTCTATTTCTCTTTATATATATATATATATATATATATATATATATATATATATACATACATATATAAATATATATATCTCTGTTGCTCTCGGAATATTTTCTTAGGTATTTCTCTCCTCGCATCCATATTCTCAGCCACAGCACGTCCCTCCACTTCCCCTCGTTGATGTTATTAATGATATTGATGTATGAGAAATATTGGTATGATGTTATATACACAGTCAACTTGGAGCATGTCTGTGTGTATGTGTGTAGTGTGTGTGTGTGTGTAGATGCGTTGATGACACAAAAGCCGAGGAAAATGGAAAGATTTGATAATGTTGTACTGAGAAAGATTTCACTAATGAAGATATTCATTCAACCAAAGACTGGCATTTTTGGTTAAAAAGGAAACTGGAATGGAGGTGGGTGAGTTTATTTATTTATTATATAATTTTTTTTTTTTGCTTTTTTTTTATAGTTAAAATTAAAAGTTAAAATTAAATTAAAATTTAGAGCAAGCATGATGCAGAAACAGTATAAAACTAATTATAGATGATGTAGAAATGTAGGCTTCATAATTGTCGTTAGGACCGTCGACATACTCAATAATATTTTTATTATAAAACCCCCTCCCTTATTGCCATTACCTTTATCATAATCATCATCAACATATCAGCATTACTACTACTCCTACTATCACCACCACCACCACCACTACTATTGCCATCTTTACATCTACCATTCTTCTGACCACAGCCTTCTATTTCATAATGATCATCATCATCATCACCAGTGATTGCAGCAGCAGCAACAAAACTCTATTTTACTCCTGTTACTGCTGCTACTACTACTACTACTACCACCACCACCACCACCATTACATCTACCTTTCTTCTGACCACTATCCTCTATTTCATAATGATGATGATCATCATCATCACCAATGACTGCAGCAACGGCCACAAATCTATATTTTACTACTACTACTACTACTACTACTACTACTTATATACAGCTTTAATTTTCTTTTTTGGAGCTTCGCATAAAGTTTAAAGAGAAATGATAATGATGATGGTGATGCTTCTCTTTATATGAATTTACAATATGTTAAATTGTTCTATTAATATTATTACACCTTAGATGTAACTCACAACAAAAGACTTGATATACACCTCGCTATTTTACTTTTACCATAATCAATGAGGTGCTAGGATTGCATGGAGATAAGCCATCATGAAAACATAGAAATGTGCTTTTGTAAGTTGCACAATTACACCATTGTGTAAATATCTATGTATGCACATGCATCTGTGTGTATGTGTGTCTATGTGTGTGTGTGCATGTGAGCTTAATGTAATTTTATTTTCTAGAAACCTCTTTGCTCATTTCTAATAAAGACATTCTGTCTTTTATTTTAATTTTCTTTATAAATATTTCATATTAAGACATGAAACCTGCAAGTTAGAGGAAGGGAAATGGGGAACGTAGAGTTTTCAGAGTTTGCACATGAGCATGCATCATTAGTGCTGCAGTGATCTGAGGATCAAAACTGGATGATGCAAACTGTAACTGCTGAAAATTTTTCCTGTAATATTGGCTTCACATTTTCGTGCAAGGCCAGTAATTTCAGGGAGAGGGTAAGTTGATCACATTGACTCCATTATTTGACTGGTACTTATTTCATCGACCCTGAAAGGATGAAAGGCAAAATTAACCTCGAAATTTGAACTTAGAATGTAAGGATGGGTGAAATGCTGCTAAGCATTTTGCCTGGCATGGTAATGATTCTGCCAGCTCACTTTCTTAATAATAATAATAATAATAATAATAATAATAATAATAATAATGTTCAGGCTATATTATTAGCATTATCCTGCATTTGAGAATTTAAAATCACTTCTTTAACTTTCTAAGACATCTCAACGCTTCTAAAAGCAAACTTCGTTTGTTTGTTTACATCATCATCATCGTTTAAAGTCCGCTTTCCATGCTAGCATGGGTTGGATGATTTGACTGAGGACTGGTGAACCAGATGGCTACACCAGGCTCCAATCTGATCTGGCAGAGTTTCTACAGCTGGATGCCCTTCCTAACACCAACCACTCTGAGAGTGTAGTAGGTGCTTTTACATGCCGCCGGCACAAAGGCCAGTTAGGAGGTACTGGCAATGGCCACGTTCAAAGTGATGTATTTTACATGCCACCTGCACATGGGCCAGTCCATCATAATTTGAATTTATAATAATAATGATGATAATAATAATAATAATAATAATAATAATAATAATAATAATAATATCAATCCTTTCTACTATAGGCACAAAGCCTGAGATTTATGGGGAGGGGACTAGTCAGCTACATTGACCCCAGGCACTTAATTGACTCCGAAAAGATGAAAGGCAGAATTGACTTAGGTGGAATTTGAACTCAGAATGTAAGGATAGATAAAATGCCACTAAGCATTTTGTCTGGCATGCTTCTGATTCTGCCAGCTCACCACCTTAAAATTTGCTATAATATTGATTTTAAAATTTGGTGTAAGGTCAGTAATTTCATTGGAGAGGGTAAGCTGCTTACATTTGCCGTAATATTAGCAACTGCACTAATTCAATCAAACTGATAGAAATATTATCACCACCATCACCACTGCCACCCATCAACCCAGTTTGCCAAAGTCTTTAGAAAATGTTGGAGAGGAAGTGCTTTTGTTATTACTGGTATTTTCTTTTACTTGCTCCACTTGGTGGACTACGACCAGACTGGTTTTAGCCAATCGAATCAATTCCAGTACTTATTTTTTTACGTTGAGTACTTATTTAATTAGTCTCTCTTTGCAGAACTGTTAAGTTATAAGATAGATAAGCCAATACCAGTTGTCAAGAGATTAGAGACATCATAAACACAAACACATAAACACACACACACATAAACACACAAACACATAAACACACACACACACATAAACACACAAACACACACACACACATACTTATGTTTGGGCTTCCATAAAGTTTCTGCCTACAAAATCTACTCTCATAAGGCATTGGTGGGCCTGTGACTATAATAGAAGACACTTGCACAAGATGCCATGCAGTGGGACAAAATACAAACCCATGTGGTTGTGAAGTGAACTTCTTAACCATATAACCCCTTTTTTAGTACAACTTGGAAACTTACTCAACTATATTTGCTTAGAGGTTCTATTATTGTAATAATGTTGATTTTAGCGTGGACACATAGCTACAAATTACAGAGGGTAAAGTTGATAAAAGCAACTGGTACATTCTTTTCTATTAGTCCCACAAAAAAAAAAAAAGGGAAATCAAAGTTGATCTCAGAAGGATTTGAACACATGGTATTGCATCTAACATAAAAAAGAAATAAATTCTACCTCAAACCAAATTAATCTTGAGGCTAGAGATTATGCAGATTTCTGACATGTTTAGGTGACTGAAAGTAAAAGACTCTTTCTTCCCAAACAGAATGTTATTCTATCACATAGTTAACCACCCACTCAGCTACAGCATACTCATTTTCAGCTACATGGACTAGAGCAATGTGAAAAGAGGTTTTTTGCTCAAGGACACAAAATATTGTTTGATCCAAGAATGGAACTCAAGACCTAATAATGATGAACCATCACCTTAACCACACCTTCACAGAATGTATTGGTCTGTATCTAAACCTCACAAGACATCTCTGTAACTCTTACCAATTCTGCTTTTCTAGAAGTTAAAGGGTTTACAAGCTACTTAAATTAACTCAGTTATCACCAGAACATTTTTATTGTCTTATTTTGAATCATTTCAACAAGATATTTACTTAAAGAACTGCTATAAAATCCACACAGTTCCCATGCACTAAATTTTACTTGTGTGGCATTACTTAAGGCAGTTGTAGAAGACACTTACGGTGTCATGCATCAGGATCAAATCCAGAATCAAGTGAGCATTGTAACCATACAGTCATACCTGATCCACGTTTAAAGTCAGAGTTTTTCAACTGCTGACAATACACTCTCTCTAACCTAAGAACTTAATCGGTAACTATATTTACATATTTAAAATTTAATCTACATTGCTACTCTGCCAGAGTAGCAATGCAGTTGTTCACTTCAAAACCACATGGGTTTGGATTCAGTTTCACTGCTTGGCCCCTTGGGCAAGCCTCTTCTTCTATAGCCCAAGGCCAGCCAAAGACTTATTAGCAGATTTAGTTGACAGAAACTGAAAAAGCCTGTCTTGTCTCGCTCCCCCCCTCTCTCTCTCACTCTTTTTCTCTCTCCATATATATATATGTGTGTGTAGAGAGAGAGAGCGAGAGGTAAAATGTATGTATTTGCATCACCTTCATAAAAATGTTGTCGTTCATTTTCAATCTTCCATGAAAATATGTTCAGCCAACAGGTAACATCATCTTACTTGAATAAAGGTCAGGGTTGGTGGCAGAAGGATATCTGGTCATAGAAAATCCACCTCAACATATTCCATCAGCCCCAGGCCAGTTTAGTTCCTCATGTAACCTGCTTATTGGTTACACATGTGACCATCTTAACTACCATAGGTAATACTCTGTATTCACACCCTACATGTCCTACATGACTACATCTGACACTTCCATATTTAAAATATACCTAAAATGAAACGTTTAATATAGATTTTACACCCCTCTGCAATGGTGAAAATATCACTGACAATGAAAGTAAAAGAAATAAAAATATACTATGCACACTCTCCTGATTTTGTATTTTCTATAGACATAATTGTTAGAACTAAGGAGTTGTGCATATCATAGATGAAATGGAAACTTAACCTTTTAGATGAAGACCATTGCTAGAAACTACTATGAAGGAACTCTTCTTGGCAGATTGGTCTCTGCTTGACATAAATCTGTTCCATTTTAGTGTTCTTTACTATGGAATATTCTATTTTCAATGTAGAAAGATTTATATAAGCTATTATCTTTTACTGGCTTTATTCATTGGGCTGTGGTCATACAGGGTATTGCCTTGAAGGGTTCTTTTTTTTTAGTTGAACAGATCAACCTGAATACTTTTTCTTTTTAGTCTAGTACTTATTCTGTTCGTTTTGGTGGTTTCTGTTACCAAATAGTTAAATTCCAGGGATTTAAACAACGTAATACCCATTGCCAAGCCATGGTGGGAGAACAAATGCACATGCACACACACACACACACACACGCACACACACACACAACATATATGTACATATGATGGGCTTTTACAGTTTCTATCTATCAAATTCGCTCAGAAAATATTGGTTGGCCCAGGGTTATAGTTGAGGATACTTGTCCAAGGTGCAATGGGACTGAATCTGAAACACGGTTTCAAAGTGAGTTTCTAATGTACACAGCCATGCTTATTAACAAGAACATTTTTTAAAAGGTATTCTATGATAGACTGGGTTTGGTGGTTGCAAGGGTGATGGGTTGGTGATTGTAAGGACAGTGGCAGAGGATTGGCAGAATTGATGGAGCAATAGACAAAATAAATGCTTTGTGGTATTTGTATTACTTTTACCCACCAATGGGGATGGATGAAATAAAATAAAACTCCAACTAAGTTCTAGGTGAATGTTAGGAAAAACTATGCACCCATTATCCATCTGCCAGTAAATTTATGGTCCTCTTGTACTTCTATCAGAAATTGATATTTTCCAGAATCATAATGATAAAGTGTTCTGCTGTATATTTTTCTTATTCTTAATACTCTTTCCTCAACTGTTATCTAGCGTTTATATCAAAATTTATTGAATCCCCTCATTATTTCCTTTCCTTCTTATTTGTTATCATCTTTGACATTTTCATTTTCATCTCCTTCCACCTTTTATCTTCCTTCTCTTTTATTCCTTTTTCTGACCTCTATTTCCTTTTTTTTCATTTTTCTGATTTCTTTCTCATCCGTTTTCTGTCTTTTTTTCCTCCTCCTCCTCTTCTCTGCAGGTTTGCAATAGCACAACATACAAGTGGACTTAGTATGACTTATTTCATATAATTTCTTACTTTCTCTTGCGATTTTTGTTGGCCATTTAAAAAAAAAAGAAATCCAACTGAATTTTTGTTGTTGTCATTTCTTTCATTTTGTTTCCTTTTACAAATAAACAAAAATTCCTATTGTTGTTCAGTATTTTTGTCCTTAGTTATATAACAAAGAATTCATTGAGACAACCGTTTTCTTTTTCATCACCCATTCACTTGTACCGTCTCTCTACTTATAGATCCAGTAAGTTCAATATTATCTTGGAGACTATTTCTTTTATTCTCTTGTTCTACTACTGTATTGCTTCTGGGACAGTTTTGAAATAATATAAAAGACAGATAAGTTTTCAATCATTTCCTTTATTTTTGTATTCATTTTTTGTTTAATTTTTTTTTTTTAATATTTTTTAACAACTTCCTTTCTTTTGCACTTTTGTTTTTCTGTCATCTTTTTTTATTTTCCTTCTTAACTTCAATATGAACAGAACAGAAGGGAAACACAAGTATAACAGTCTTTTGAAATAAAATGTTCATAAAAAAAATACAAAGGAAAGAAAGCTGTTGGAATATTATACATTTTTTAATAAATACATGTACACAAACATCCTCAAACACATACATATATATTTACTTGAAACTGCTTTAGATTCTATAATGCTTTTTTCCAACTGAAGTTTCTTCTTTTTACCTCTATTTTTATAGAATATATCTTATTTCTTCACTGGCAAAGAAGAATAGGAACAATTTAAATTGAAACTATGAACATTCAACTGTAGAACTATTGATTCCTGGTTAATATATATGGCCCCAGCTATAGAGAATTTCCACCCTATATTCCCTTTCCCATATATCCTTCACAAATTCCCTTTTGAGAAAATTTTTCAAAGTTGAAATTTTTTTAAAATTTGAAATTTTTCTTTCCATTGAATACTTCATTATAACCAAAATATTCTGTGTCAGCCTCTACTGGTAGACACAGTAAAGACTTCTTTGGTTTCTTCACATTTATTGTTTCCAATCCTAGCATCTGTCTATCTACATCTTTTCTATCATGGCTCTCTTGCTCTCCCTCTCTCTCTCCCATTCCCACACTCTATCCTTTTGTTCATTTTCTCTTTGTGTATCTCTTAAACTAGGCTACTTTGAACATTTCTGATGATATTCAGAGTATTACAATTTTGTGAAAGAACTTCATTACCTACTTTACAAACCCACTCTTCATTGCATGAACCATTCAGTTTATATTTTCAGGAAAAGTCTCCTTTGATTTTTTTAACAATAATTATTATCAATACTGATTTTTTTCTGTATAAAAATAATTTTAATTAAATACTTTTTGTTAACTTACTTTACTTACTGACAAGGTTAACCTACGCCTTCCTATACTTCCCAAAATGGTTCAGTAATAGTTCTATGATGTGTCTTGCAATGGACATAAGTTAAAAACTGATATATGCTAAAAGAAATTACTTTATTGAAACTCTGTCGTATGTGATATGAATGTATCTTACAAGTGGAGCTTTCACACATGTATATATATACATACACACACACACACACACATATATATATATGCATGTGCATGTCTGTATGCGTGTGTGTATATGTGTTTGTGTGTGTAAAAAATATATATAAAATAAAAGGAGGAAAATGCACATAGTTTACATAGTATTAATATATTTCAAATGAAAGAGTATTATGGTTGTTGACCGGTTTCTCTTTTGCTAATCATGACATTGAGATTATTGTAATTTCGTTATCTAAGGGGGTAACTGGTGACAGTTATTACTCGGGACAGGGGAGATAATTACTCATTTTTGGGGTGGGATAAATAAACATACAAAAACTCATAAGCTAAAGTAGTCAGATGAAATATGTACACTGATGGGTATGTGATCATGAATTAAAATATATACTGAGACAAAGTTGGTTATGCGTTCATATTTAAGCATTTTCTGTATTTTTCGATAAATAAATTTTCTTTATTTGAATGTTCTTATACAGAAATTGTTTTTTGCACTGGTACATGAGAAAAACTGTGAAACTTGATTGGAGATTCCTTGCACAAAACTCTCTAAGTGTTTACTCAAAGATATCTGTCTATACTTTGGGAAACAGATATGTTCCTTACGTAGAGTTGTTATCCCTCTAAAGCCATACTTGTCTGTCCTATATAGTTATGTCCACAACCTGAAAGAACAATGCAGTTATTGATAACAAGAGATGAAATTAATGTATGCAAGATATTACAGCTCTAACAGGACACTTTCATAGTCAGCCTATGAAATTTTAAGACCACCCTCTTATGTAAATATAGTCTATATATATGTATATATGCATACATTAGCATATATGTGTGGTCAACATGTTAATTTTACAACTATCTGGATTTGAATTCAGGTTCAGTCTCACTGTATTGCATTTTTCTTTTTTTATCAAATTAAGATTTTGAAGTGTTACCCAATCTTCAGCCGCAGCTAGCATCAAGTAACTATTGCTGGCTGATTTTGTAATTTTTGCTCTTCTGTGAAATACCTTGATTATTTATTTTTCCTTCCCATCCAATTCACTGAACCTATGATCCTAAGCATTGATGTGATTAATTTCACATAATAGTACTGATGAATTAATCACAACCTGGAGTTAACACTCAATCTTTGGACCATCAACTGAAACTAAAGAATCTATTTTTATTTCATGGTTGAATAGTTGATATTTGGAATAGTATCCAGCTGTAAAATTTGAACTGGCTCCAACAATTTTTTCAAACAAATGTCTGAATATATAGAACAATCAAATCCATTGTATTTTTAGAGAAACAAAAGATGTTAATAAAAAATGAAATTCTTATAGGATCAAGACCAGCTATCTATAGTTAAACATCTCCGATTTCCTCATTGCATGTTAAATTGTTATGCGAGTATATTTCTCTTCTTTTTCCATTTTTATTTTTTGTTTATTTATTTTTTTTTTTGTAAAAGTTTATTGTCCTTTCCAAAGTTGCAATGTACTTTGCTAAATATACACTTAAAACTCCATAACAACACATGCATATTCTCCTTCTCACTCACCATTATTACACACACACACACACACACACACACACACACACATAAAATGATATCTATTTCTTTGACATTGTGCT
The DNA here is from genome assembly GCF_046866305.1 of Octopus bimaculoides. Taxonomy (NCBI): domain Eukaryota; kingdom Metazoa; phylum Mollusca; class Cephalopoda; order Octopoda; family Octopodidae; genus Octopus; species Octopus bimaculoides. The sequence goes on along the minus strand of NC_142932.1, from coordinate 44,170,531 downwards.
ATTACTTGCAAGAAATTTTCATTCAGTTGCATTTCTTTATTCATAAACTCATCTGAATATCAACAGATTTTTGTATTCCCCACCACCACTCGATCTAGAAAAACTATTATAAATAAAATATAACTGTATTAATATAGTAAACTTTACAGAAAACAGAGGCTTCAGATGGGAAGACATAAAGAAACAGATTTTTTTCCCCTCTTTTTTTCCAAATCTGACATCTTCAACAATGCTAAAATATTTGTAATGTTCGATAGTTTCTTATTTGCGTTAGTTTGTATCATCTCATCTCTTAAGTCAATAATAAAACATATGCTATTATGTTATCTATATTCAATATTTTTTCATCTTGTTTTATTGATATCTGAATACACAAAGCTATAATAATATGTCTTTTAACATTAGACTGTTTTATTTCTTTGTTCACTACTTGATTTAGCTTCATTTTTCTTTTATTTTCTTTCTCTATCCTCTTAATTTTCTAAATCTTTAACTGCATTTTTTTCTTTTTTTTTTTTATACTTTGAGGTTTGTCTAAATTTAAACAAAGGCAGGAACTGTTAAAATAAGCACTCTTTCTTTTGGTATATAAATCTTTCTCTCTCTCTCATATATATATATATATATATATATATATATATGTACATTTTTCCATATATATATATGTATGAATGTATGTATTCATATTTGCATATATACATATATATGTATATATCTTGAAAGCTTTCATACAATCTATGGCCCATCTCATGTGGGTTTTTCACACTTCCTCACAGTAGATAGAAGTCCACATATCACAGACAAAGAAGCCATGTGTGAAAGAAAGGCTAAACACTTTCAAAAAGTTTTGAACAGACAATCCTGCATATCTAAGGAATTTATTGTCAATATGGTGCAGATTCCTATAAACACGCCCTTCAATGAAGTCCCCAAATCTTTTGAAACCGTTGAAACTGTAAAGCACCAAATTTAAGTTCGATTCTTGCTTAAATATGACTATTTTATAGATACACTGAGAAACTGAGCAGTTTCCCTTGATGTGGTCATCAGTCGCCATTCCCCCAAGAATTAAAAAACACAGCAATTATTTATCTGTGCAAGGACAAAGGTAACAATCATATAACAGTTGTAGAATTATTTTCAATTGCAAAAAACGATCCTCATTTACCTCAATAGCCATATTACCAAAAACAATCTCCTGCTAGAAAGTCAATGAAGTTTCATTTATGATATGATCTTAGCTTTAAGACAAGCAATGGAAATGCAAACAGAGAGGATCAGTTGCTGTATATAACTTTTAGTGATGTTAAAAGGCTTTTTACACAGTGTATTGTGGGTGTGTATGAAGAATCCTTACCAGGTCTGGTTGTCTACCCATGTTCATGCATATGGTGCACCAGATTAATGAGGGCATGCTAGTGAATGTTAGGAGCAGTGGAGTCCTATCTGTATCATTTTCTGAAACAAATTGTGTGAAACAGAGTTGAATCTACTCTTTTCAATCTCATGCTTTTGTTATGTTGTGAGGGGCCTTCAGAACACCTGCCCTTGGAATTGACATTAGGTATAGATATGTTGGCAGATTGCTTGCTTAATGTTTGCACATTGTAAGCAAAAAAAAAAGTTAGGCATCTCAGTGTCTGTTAACTATAGTTTTGTTACAACTGTGGATTGCTTGCATGGCCAGCATGCAAGCATGTATTGATCAATTGTCAAAGCTTGTAACAACTTTAACTACATTACCAGCACTGCGAAAACAGAGATGCTGCATCAACCTGTCTCAGGACATGTACAATGTGTAACTCTTGGAATAAAAGTGAGACTGAGATAAAAGGAAATGTGAAGAACTCTGAACGTCTTTGAAGTACACTATCCTCAAATGTTTCACTAGTATTGGCAAGATGAGAGCTGTTTTTGGAAAACTGCAGCATAGTGTGGAGCAGTCCAGGAATTTGCATAGATCCCAAAATTAATGTTCACAATGCTGTCATCCTCCTGACTTGATCATTCTGACATATAGTAAGAATATGCAAGGTAGACTACCAAAGGCAATCATGCATTCTGAACTTGCAAATGGAGGGTACAGTGTTAGTGTGCCATTTAAAAGATTCAAAAATACTTTGAAAGTAACCTTGAAAGAATTCTGGATAAAGCCAAACTCGTGGAAGGATTTTGTTCAAGACAGGTCTACATGAAAGTAAGTGAGCACCAGAGCTTCAAAGACTTTTGAATCTTTATGAATTTCTGTTGTGGAAGTTAAAAAGGAAGATTACAAATGACCATGACCAACCCTTTATAAGTGAATTTCAGCCAGCAGTCTATGATAAATACTGCTCTGCCAGAATAGGCTGATGAGGTTTATTCTGGTAGCGAAAACATAAACAAACAATATGCTTCTGAATAATTCATTTCCTTTTCTTATTTTTCTTATTTTCATTTATTATTTCTTTCGTTTTTTTGCTGCAACTACTTGGTCAGTGTCAAATAAAATAATAAGTTATCATGTACATATGTGTGTGTTATGCAGATAGTTGTATATGTATATATATAGCTGTGTGTTTAAGAAGTTTGCTTCCCAGCAACATGGTGTTAGTTCTGTTCCCATTGTGTGGCCTCTTAGGCAAATGCCTTCTACGATAGCCTTGGGCCAACCAAATCCTTGTGAGTGGATTCAGCATGTGGAAACTGAAGCAAGCCCATCATGCGTGTGCACACACGTGTGTGTGTGTGTGTGTGTGTGGTGATCTTTTTGAAACTAATTCTCTTCACTTAGAAGTAAGAACCATTTTTTTTAATAATAATATTATAGAAGTCAAGTATTCTGAAAGGAGAGTAAAAAATTCCAAAATTAAGTTATTGCTCTGAAATCTACCATTTTAATTACCCTTTTACAAAACAACAAAATGCATCAAAAGCATTAACTAACCACAAAACTAAACTGAAACAATCTACAGCCATATTTTGTTCGAGAAACTACATGACCAGCCATTTGCAGTTATCCAAACAAAATATTATTTCAAATTCAGTCACTCTCTCATTTGGTCAATGACATAACACACATACATTAGAAAATAACTGTAATATCAGTTACTTATGTTGGCAAAAACCTCTGTGCTCCTATTTGCAGCACATAAAATCCTTTCTCATGTAGTTGTGAGTTGCTCTCACATGTTTGATTAGCTAACTTTATTCCACATGTATACTCATGGAAACCTAATTCTTGCTATTTACAACTGCTATATTTAACTTCTCTCTGTAATTTTCTCTTGTGTTGTTTATTTTAATGTGTGCATTATCTTTTATTTTCTTTCTTGGTTTTTAATAAGCTTTATTTATTTATTTATTTATTTACTGTATGGTTTTATTGCTTATATTTCAAAATTAAAATCATTGTAGTATTAAAATCATTGTAGTATGTACTGTTCTCCCAACTGGGGTTGTGAGAAAATAAAAATTAATAATCCATTGTGACGAAACCAATTTTATTATCTTTACCTTAAGAGAGATCTTTCAAAAATTTTGTTTGTTTTGCTTCAGGTCAGTTCTGTCTAGTGAACATCAAATTGAAGAGCAGTCTTATTTGTGTGTGTGTGTGTGTGTGTATGTGTGTGTGTGTGTGTGTGTTTGAGTGTACCCTTGTCAAGACATCATGCGATGGTTGTAAATGAGCATCATCATCATCATACAGGCAATGTGCATTTCCAATTTTCCATGAAGAACATTTCTGGTCATTGGGAATACTACATTATTTGGAAACAGGTAAGGGTTGACAACAAAAAGAGCATCTAGCTATAGAAAACCTGCTTCAACAAATTCTGCCTGGCCCATGCAAGCATGCTGAAGCAGATGTTAGAACGATGATGATGATGATGATAACTGCTTCTAGGTTCATCTTATCCAGTGTGTTTCCTGTTCTTTAAGATGTTAGAGTGTAATTGAAGGGAAATTTGGGTGTTATTTCTGACAAGCTGAGTGCCTGTATAGCGATACACTTTGTTTTTTTGGGGGGTGGGGTGGGGGCTCAGATCCTCACAATGTGTATTAAGGAAGTGGAATTGGTTAATTGTCAGATAGATTTTTTTTTTTTAAAGAAACTTGTTATACTGCACATAACTGATCTCACTTGTTATGTATGCTATTTACTTTTCATCTTTGCAGAGAAACTATTACAGTACACCATATAAGAAAAAGTTTACATGATGAAGCTATACATGTTAAAGATAGCTCTAAAGTTACTGCAGACAAAATTTAAACTAAAAAGTATGAGGTTACTGAACTAGATATTTATAAGACATGCAATCGTATTTTTTAGTGCTTGCATTATCTCCATTCCACATTCTCAATACACAGCATTAAATTAACAATGGATGCTGATTTCTACTTTATTAATTAGTTACTAGTTCTTCATTTATAATGTTCATTTTGTATAACTTCTAAAATTTTGTCTTATATTCTTCCTTCTAAATATTTAAGATATTTGTAATATCTGGTCATTGAGAAAAACACAACAACATATATACAAAAATGTTATAAAAAATATGCACTGTTATTAATGTTTACTACTACTGCTACTACTACTACTACTACTACTACTACTACTACTACTACTGATGTTGTTGATGTAAAATAACAATAAAAAACAGCAACAACGTTGCCAGTTAAAATAATGAAACAAGTATTAATAAAATTAAAGAACTAAAAAAAAATATAGTAGTAATAATAATTATTTCATTAATTGAATCTTTAAGCTTACTTTTTCCCAAAGGAACAACTTGAACAACTGAAAACTGAAAGAAATTTGTTTTTTTCAGTTTACTAACAAGACACCCCCACTCCACTCTTATTCCATTCTACTCCATGGTGAATTCTAGAAGTCACATGGTTAATGTTTTTAGTTTTCAACAAAACAGATTATAAACTAGAAGGGTACACATGGGATGGGCAGCACCTGCTACCAAAGGCTTTCAACTGCTCTAAAATTGAGTGTTGCATAAGACAAGTAATTATTTCTTAATGCTTAACTAGAGCATGCATCAAAAACCGAAAAGTGCAATTCATCATCATCATCATCATAATGGTATTAATGACCATTTTTCCATGCTTGCATGGGTCAGACAGTTTATTGAAACAGATTTTCCACAGCTGGATGCTCTTCCTGTAAATATCCCTCACTTGATTCCCAAGCAAGGAGTGGCTGTGTAGTAAGTAGCTTGCTTACCAACCACATGGTTCCGGGTTCAGTCCCATTGCGTGGCACCTTGGGCAAGTGTCTACTACTATAGCCTCAGGCCGACCAAAGCCTTGTGAGTGGATTTGGTAGACGGAAACTGAAAGAAGCCCGTTGTATATATGTGTATATATATATATATATATATATATATATATATATATATATATGTGTGTATGTGTGTGTGTGTATGTGCGTGTGTGTCTGTGTTTGTCCCCCCACCAACACTTGACAACTGATGGTGGTGTGTTTACGTTCCCATAACTTAGCGGTTCGGCAAAAAGAGACCGATAGAACAAGTACTAGGCTTACAAAGAATAAGTCCTGGGGTCGATTTTCTCGACTAAAGGCGGTGCTCCAGCATGGCCGCAGTCAAATGACTAAAACAAGTAAAAGAGTAAAAGAGTAATCAGACATATTTTGACAGAATATTGGTTTCAAATTTTGGCACAAGGTCAGCAAGTAAAGGCTAAGTCAGTTACATCGATCCCAGTGCTTGACAGTTACTTATTTTATCGACCCCTGAAAGGCTGGAAGGCAAAATTGACCACAGCAGAATTTGAATTCAGAACATTAAGATGGACAAAACACTGCTAAGCATTTTTGCCCAGTGTGCTAATAATTCTGCCAGCTTGTCACCTCCATGTTTTTTCTGAATGTTCAAAAGGAATGACACTTCTTGGATGACAATGACATTCATTTACATTAGCATGTAAGATGTCAAGATAAGGAGACTCAAACATACATATACTCACATACTTATGTACACTGCTTTATGTCAAACAAACGGGAGAGGAATGCTCAACACATGCTGCAGAAGATGTGGTATTTTTTTCATTGAAACTGAAACTGAGAGTCTGTCTCATGACTTGAGTTTGGGTTGCAATAAATATATATATATATATATATATATATATATATATATATATATATCATCATCATCATCATCATCATCATCATCATCATCATTTAACGTCCGCTTTCCATGCTAGCATGGGTTGGACGATTTGACTGAGGACTGGTGAAACCGGATGGCAACACCAGGCTCCAATCTAATTTGGCAGAGTTTCTACAGCTGGATGCCCTTCCTAACGCCAACCACTCAGAGAGTGTAGTGGGTGCTTAATAGTGTATAAGAATTTATAGTGAAGAGAAGACCATCATGTGGACATGCTAGAGAGGGTAGTTAAAACCCAAACCACGAAAAAAGCATTCTTACATATTGCACGTTGCTCATTGCATGCTAACCACTGGTATAGATTTTTAATTTAATAATGTTTACCCTGTATTCATATAGTTTAATATAATATATATATATATATATATATATATATATATATTCATCCAGCTGTAAAACCTTGCCTAAACTAACCTCTGTACTTGTACCACATAAAAAGCACTAAGTCCACTCTGCTGGGGGGTTGGTGTTAGGAAGGGCATCCAGCAGTAAAAGCCCTGCCATAACAAACACAGAAGTCTGGTGCAGGCTTCTGCTCGGCCAGCTCTTGTCACACTATCCAACCCATGCCAGCATGAAAGGCAGACATTAAACAATGATGATGATGCATACACACACACACACACACATATATATACACACTATAAATTTGTATTTATATATGTATATACAATGGGCTTCTTTCAGTTTCCATTTACTATATCCACTCAGAAATCTTTGGTCAACCTGGATCTATAGTAAAAGACACTTGTCCAAGGTGGAATGCTATGGAACTGAACCTGAAACCATATGGTTGGGAAAGAAACTTTTTAAAATAGCTATGTCTGCACCTGGTGTAATTATACATTAAAATCCAGTTTGTTAGCCTATTTTTATTAATTGAATTTTGAACATAATTTTTACATTGTCTTTTTTGCCTGTTTGCCTGCTCATCAACTTCAATATTTTTAACCTATTTATAGAAGAAAACAGTTCAAATTGGTGCAGTGTTATGGAGATGGGTTAAGTATTGTAAAAGCATTTGGCTCAATAGTTTACTCAGTGTATGTGGGTAAGAAGACTTTAATTCATTGAGATTTCATGAGTTTTGGAAAGATAGACATAAGACCAATGCTTAAAAATAAAGCAAGGAATGTAAGTCCAAAAAAAAAACAAAACATGGGCTGATTCACTGAGATTCCCATTAATTAAAATTAGAAAAGGACATGCCTTAATGGAGAAAAATTGATTTGATTTTTTTTTTTTTTTTTAAGTCATGGGGAAATCTCTGAACACGAACATGCTTTGGCCTTATTAAACCTCTTCAGTGAAACATAAGTTTTAACTGCTAGACTGTTTAGTTAAGCATTGAATGAATCTCACCAATGTCACACAAGATTTTAACCTGTCAAACTATTAAGTTTTCCCTCCTTTGGAAACAATAAAATAATAACAGAACCAACAAGAGAAACATTTGCATTATTATTTAAGCTACTAGAAATAGTAAAACCTTCTTCATGTTCCCTCTTATAATAAAAAGAAAAGAAGTACACATTGGATTATGTAAAGCTAGGTTTGAAAAAAAGACAAAAACATAATGGCTTTGTTAGAGGAAAGATATGATAGGTGTCTGGCTGTAGAAAATCTGCCTCAGTAACTTCCATCTGACCAATGCAAGCATTGAAAACTAGACATTAATACCAAAACAATGGTATTTAGTCATTTAAAATAATGTTTATATTTTCCACCAACTATAGCTTTCTGAATTGCATCAAGCAAAAGAAAAAATCAAATTTTTATTCAAATCTATTAAAACCTTAAAAATTTAGTCTGTTATCGCAGATGTTGAGCAATCAAATCTACATTGGGTCTATTTGGTTGAGTGTTGCAGTTGACAGTTTAAGTTTTTTCATCAAAGTGTCAATACTGGTGCATGGGAGATGGGAACTTGGTGATAATTGGAGTTGTATGAAAACACAAAAACACAAATACAAATTGATTTCTCATCTTTTCCATGTCTTCCTTTTGTCATGAATACTGAAGCCATATATGTATGCATGAGTGTGTGGGTATATATACATACTCAAACATACATATATATATATATATATATATATATACATGCACACACATGTACATATACATACCTATATATATATATATATATATATATATATATATATATACATATATATATATATATAATATATATAGATACACACACATATATATATATATGTATATCCATTACATCATACACTTATGTATATGCACATATATATATGTGTGTATACATATGTATATATATATGTATATATGTGTACATATTTTTATACACACACACACATATATATATATAGCAAGTGAAGAATGATGTTACTGATATTACATTTATTCCAATGGATTGCAATCATTTCAGTAATGCATGGATGATAAATCAAATAATATGCATGAAGACATAGATGAGTACTTAATTACATAATGATGGACCCACAATCATTTAGTCTTAACCTAGTCAATAAACAATATATGCATTGCATATGTATTGATATTTATCAATAGAGTTTCTCTTAATTTTCTGAATCGGCTTTGTACACAAGAATTTAAGAAATATATGTGTATTATATAGTTGTATAATACATATGCAAAGGTATGTGGTCTAGTGGTTGGGTTGTTGTACTCATACTCATGAGATTGTGGGTTCGATTCCCTGACTGGGTGGTGCATTGTGTTCTTGAGAAAAACACTTCTTTTCATGCTGTTCCAGTCCCCCTTTCGATCAGCGGGGATTGTTGACCTGCTTACCTAGCCAGCTGGGTGGCATCATTTGAAGACTAAAACAATGCAAAAACACATTATGATGAGCAATTTGTAGCAACATCTGATATCCTGGTCAGTCATGTGATTATCACATGATAATACATGTAATAATATTTACATATTTTATATTTTTTTCTATATCTAATTTTTAAATTTCTATGCTCTGTAGCTACAGGTGTATGATGATTCTGCTTGAGACTTAATGTTTGTATTTGTATTTTGAAATAGTAAGCATGTGTAGTCATAATGGATGTACTACACTAATGTTCAACCTCTGCTGCTTCACTGTTATTTTCATCGCTGTTGGCACTGCTGGACTGAATGGTACTTTCCAGGTGTCAAAACCATAATGGTGTTCAATAGGTAGCTGAAGATGGGAAGTATATATTTGAAGTACTTGTTTTTTTTTTTTTGTGAGTTGTTGACAGTAAAACTTTTGTATGTTGTGTTCTCATGGTTATAAGTTGTCCTTCATTAAAATTTTAGTTCTGCTAAGGTTAAACTTGTTTAGAAAGTTCTTGGTTTCTTAGTGTATGGTAGCTTTGTTGTATATATTATCCCATATTCTGCATGATTGACCTTCACTGGGATTCTGATTCTGGTAAAGGTTATGTAGAGGCTTTGTTGCTTATGCATACATGCATACACACACAAATGCATATATATATATATATATAAAGTCACAAGTATATATGTATATACACATGTTTATATAAATATATATTCATGAATATCTGTGCATAGAGATTCATATATATATATATATATATATATATATACAGAGAGAGAGAGAGAGAGAGAGCACACTTATACACACCCACACACAAATATACACATACAGCTTATATATATAAGCTGTATATGTGTGTATTTTTGTGTGAGTGTGTTTATACAAACAGTTCTACAGTACTTGATACTCATTTGATTTTCTTTCTATGTTATTATTATAGGGAATGAATAGATCTGTAAGTGGATATCTGTATGTTTGAACCTCCTTAGCTATACACACACACATACGTGCGCACGCAAATATATATATATATATATATATATATATATGAGTAAGGATGATATCAGTTACGAATGATAGAAGTATCACTTAGAAAGGGAGGAGGTGTAATTTATTCCCTAATTGGAATGTAACAGCATGTCTTCGATAAATGCATATCTAAGTCGAAACACATATATGTGTAAGTCAGAAAATGACATTTCCAAGTATAGTTTATCACTCAGAAGATAACATTTCCCATGAAACTAATAACAATGGCAACTTTGACAATAGGCCACCTTAATGTGTTGTACAATTGATGATGATGATGACAATGGTGATTATGATGACAGTGGCTATCATACAGATAAAGATATACAAGTAACATATATATATATATATATATATATATATATATATATATATATGAACAAATAAGAAATCAGCAAACATACACTGGAGGATGGTATGACAAATAGACAGCAAAGGAGAAATAAATTTGAAACGAAATAAAGCAAAATGATAACGGCAATGACGATAATGATGATTATGGTACTAATAATAATGTAGAAGGAAATGTTGAAGACTGAAAATGATAAGTAGAAAAAGAAAAATGATGGCGATGATGATGTTAATGATGCTGATAAAAACAGTAGTAGCATTAATAAAAAAAAACCATTATTTATATATATATATATATATATATATATATATATATATATATATATATAAAGTGTAGTATATTGCCACTTAAGTGTGGCTGCCCCCTAGGGGTGGATGTTACTGTTGCTTTTAGCCCCAGGAGGACATCTCCTGCAGCTGGCTTATCGACACACTACTGTGTCCTGTGTCCTTTATCGTGCAGTTACTGTTAATACTTCATTTAGAGAATTAACATTGCTTATATATATATATATATATACACATACACACACACATACACATATATATACAAACATATATATACACACACACACACACATACATATATATGTAAAGAAAAGTATGATGTTGAGGATAATGATAATGGATGGTAACGATGATGATAATGATAATAGTAATAATACTAATTAAAGTCATAATATTGATGATGAAAAATAATAATAATAGTAGTCATAATGATGATAATGATAACAATAATAGTAATATCGAAATGGATAGCAATAACAACAACAAGTGATGAAAATAATATCAATGTTAGCATCAAAACAGCTATGGCAAACAACAGTATCAAAAACCAACAAATCTAACTCCAGATTCAGTGAGATTGTTCAGATTCTCAGTTTCCTCTTTACTGCTTCCCCCCACCCTGCACCATTGAAACTACGTGTGTGTGTGTGTGTGTGTGTGTGTGTGTGTGTGCATAGGTGTGTGTACAGGAAGAAGTAGAGATGTTCATTGGCAATTTCTTTCTACTTCTTCTTTGACTGGTTGGCCTTGCTAATCCTATGTTAGAGCTAAGTGGGAAAGTAATTATGTCCAAAATTGCACACACCAGATTTAGCTTCATGTGACATAAAGAAATATGTGGAATAAAAATAAAGACGTGTATGTGTGTACGTGTGTATATATATATATATCTGTTTGTACATACATTTATATATATATATATATATATATATATATATATATATATATATATATATATATATATATATATATATATACATGCTTTGTGGAGGCAATGACTGAGACCTTTGGCATTATGTTGTGTTTGAGAAGAAGACCCATCAAGCTGAGCAAAATCACAGTCATGGCAGATACCTGTGTCATGCAAATGGCACCCATGCTGGTGGCATGTAAAAACACCCATTGCACTCTCAGAATGGTTGGCATTAGGAAGGGCATCCAGCGATAGAAAACCATGCCAAATCAGATTGAAGTCTAGTGCAGCCTTCCAGCATGCCAGCTCAATCAAACTGTCCAACTCATACCAGCATGGGCAACAAATGTTAGATAACAATGATAATGATAACACACACGCACACACATCACATACAAGAATCAGCTGAAAAGTTCATAGGCTGGCCAAGTTGCTCTCATGGAATGTGATCAAATGAGGTTTATTTTTCAGCATAGTCCACATACTTCCTCCATCAGTGTTGCAGTTTTTGGATCCCATTGGTAAAGAAGCTTTTATCCTCTTAGTGAAAAATATCACCAACAGCATATATTCTTTTCTACTCCAGGCACAAGGCCCAACATTTTTGGAGAGGGAGCCAGTCGATTAGATTGACCCCATTATGCAACTGGTACTTTATTTATTAACCCCGAAAGGATGAAAGGCAAAGTCGACCTTGGCGGAATTTGAACTCAGAACGTAATGGCAGACGAAATACCGCTAAGCATTTCGCCCCATGTGCTAATGATTCTGCCAGCTCGCCACCTTACCAACTGCATATATTACATCATCATCACTGCAATACTGGTTTCTAGCTGAGTCTTTTTTAATCTTTTGTGACAGATGATAGTCAGATGGGGCTAAATCAGGAGAATAGGGATGGTGATCAACCAGTTCAAAGTCACAGTCCTGCACACCAGGCATTGAAACCAACGACTGTATGCTAGAGTATTGTTCTGATGAAACAAGACCCCTTTCATAATTTTTTTCTGGGTATTTAGTCATGACAGCCCATCATAACTGTTTTGGCAAGCTGGCATAGTACACTTTATTGATGACATGACCCTTCTGAAGATAGTCAATAAACACAATGCCTTTTCCATCCCATAAAACTGAGTGCATCAGCTTCCCTACACATGAAAAGACCCTGGTCTTCTCTGGAACAGATGAGGAGTGGGTGTTTCCACTACATGGGTTGTCTATTTGTCTCTTGCTAGGAAATGTTCAAGGAAACCCAATGGATCAGTCTCAAACAATGTCGTATTTTCTTGTGATGTAACCAGCCTGGAGCACTATTGATCAGGTGTCAGAAGACATGGCACTCACCAGGCAGAAACCTTCATAATGTTAAGTTCATTGTGCAGAATATTCTCAACTTTCTCGTGGGATATGCTAATAGCATTGGCTATTTGATTTATAGTCAATTGTCTGTCATCCTCAATGTGTGGTGAACACAATCAATGTTTTCCTCGGTGGTAGCTGTCACAGGATGTCCAGACACTGGGTCATCTTCAAGGCTCTACCTCCTAAACTCAGCAGCTCACTTTTGCTCTGTTGATTAAGTTGGTGCATTATCCCCTAATGTAGCAACCATGCCAGCATGAATGTAATTGGGGCTAAATCCTTTTTCTGCAGGTACTTAATCACACCATGATGCCAAATTTTGTCCTTATGTATTTCTATCTATCTATCTATCTATCTATGTGTGTGTATGTATATATATATATATATATATATATATATATATATATATATATACACATATATATATATATATATATATAAAAGGATATGTGTATGTGTGTGTGTATATATATATATATATATATATATATATATATACACACAAACATTTGTATGTATATATATATATATACACAAACATTTGTATGTGTATATATATATATATATATATATATATATATACATACATATATACCTACACACACACGTGTGTGTGTGTAGGTATATATAGTCAAATCAAAAATGAAACCGGTCACTGCCTTAATGATAATGCCAACTTAGGCACAAGGTCAGTAATTTTAGAGGAGGGGCAAGTTGATTGCATTGACTACAGTACTTGACAAGTATTTTATTTTATTGAATGCAAAAGGATGAAAGGCAAAGTTAACTTTGGTGAAATATGAACTCGGAACATAAAATCAGAAATGCCTCTAAGCATTTTGTCCAACATGCTAACAGTGCTGCCAGCTTACTGCATTAATAATAATAATAAAAGTAATAGTAAGTCTCATTTCCCAAAACGTGTTCTAATCCGTTTACAAGAATTGTTTTGTTTTTTTGTTTTTTTTTTTCTTACTGATTCATTTGCAAATCCTATCAAGCATACTAATGACTAGCTAAATGCAATTCTTATTCAGTGTTTCATTATTTTTGGGAAATATACCTTAGCAACAATTTTACTGTCATCAGTAATGGAGAATGGAGCAGGTTTGTTGACTCTGTAAAGCTCAGTGCAGGTTATTTATATTAATCAGGGATGGAAGTATTAAAGGGATAAAAAGGTGAATAAGCTATCAGATTATGCAACACAACAAATTGTGTCTTCTCTATTATAATACATCTGCTTGCTAATTTTAAATACAAATTCCTTTTATATCACTAAGAGCAGTGGATAGCTTAGTTGTTAGAATGTCAGACAGGAAAATCTAGGGGTCACTAGTTATAGTCTGCTACTTGTGCCATAGCAGATCCAAGGTTCAAGACTCTTAGTGCTTTCAACTGACTCAAGGCCAAAACTCTTAACTCTCTTGCATGTCAAGGTCAAGACTCTTAACTCCCAACAGCTTAGTTCTCTTTCCTTCAAGCAGGTATTGCAGTATGGAATGGCTTACTGCAGTAAACAATGATCTTGAATAAGCTCTTGAACTTGACATATGTTTCATTTGCTCACAGGGTTGGGCTCAGTTCATTTTTTTAATCTAGCTGGGCTGTTATAAAATTTGTAGCAACATAGATCTACTATGAGCTAATCTTTATGTGGCCACTCAGCTTGCAAGACATTGCAGTCAAATCTCTCTCAGATGATAACATATCTTAAAACAGTGGAACGCATTGGACAATGTCATTCTAGTTGGGTTTTGCATAAAAAATACGATGGGACATTCATCATTGGAATACTTTTGATCCTAATCTACTTGACTCAGATAGATTCGAGGTTAATAAAACACTATCAATAACAACAATAACAACAGCATGAATTCACTTTCACATCTGTCATATCCATTAAATAATTAATGTAAAGTATTAAAAAAAATGATTCTATAATTAAGGTAAATGAGCTGTTAGGCTTGATGATTTTGCAATGACCATCTCATCTTATGATTTTCAGACATTGTGTGCTCCAACACTATCCATTGTGTCCTATTTTAAGGTGATGAGATGTAGTTTGAAAGAGATTTGGCTGATATTTCTCATAATTTCAATGACCTCATAGCAGCTCTCATATTAGTTATTTAAACAACAAAACATTAACAAAAACACGTCTGGGTGTCAATCAAGCATTTGATCCCCAAATTATATTTGTGATTTATTCTGTATAGTAGCTTAATAGCAGCAACCATTGTCTTGTAGAAAAGTTATGATTTCGATTTCTAGTTGACCTACAATGAAAGACATCCCAGCTACGATCTTCTCATCTTTTTCTTTTCAGATACTGAGTGTCCCAGACTACATTATCATTATTAGAGTGGTGAAGGTGGGAAGCTGGCAGAATTGTTAGTGTACTGGTTAAAATGCTTAGCGGCAGTTCATCTGTCTCAATGTTCTAAGTTCAAATTCTGCTAAGGTCAACTTTGCTTTTCAATCTTTTGGGGTCAATGAAATAAGTTATGTACTGAAGTCGATATAATCAATTAGCCTCTACCCCAAAATTTCAGGCATTTATGCTTTAAGTAGAAAGGATTTTTAAAGTGATGAGCTATCAGAATTGTTATCAGAATCGGAAAGAATGCTGTGCAGTATTTCTTCAGACTCATTACGTTCTGCATTCAAATCCTGCTAAGATTGACTTTGCCTTTCATCCTTTCAGGATCAATAAAATAGATACCCATCAAGTACTAGGATTGATGTTATTGACTTGCCTCCTTCTTTAGAATTGCTGACCTTATGCCTTAATTTAAAAGAATTATTATTATCATTATTATTATCCATATAGCAAATATAATGAAACATTAATATTTTCATTAAGTTTACACTTGAACACTTGATTCAGTTGTTTAGCCCTTTTGATCTTATAAACTCTGTATCAGTTTAATATCTTTCACAAAAGTATAAACATCCTAACTTAACATTTATTCTCTGTCAGACGTTTTCTGTATGTGTTAATTCTAAAGTTTGATTTTGGAAATTTAGCATAACCATTGTTATTCTGTATAGGTTGATTTTTTTTATATTTTGCAAACAAGTATCTTTATTGTGTAGAAAATACATATTATTATCTTTTTGTCACTTGGGAAGAAGTACAACACACATGGCTTATTTTGCAAGACCTCTTAGACTGGTGGAGAAATGAAAAGAAATTTTAATATCCTTAAATCAGGTACCTAGTCTGAATGCTTACAATAGAGTGAACTTCACTAGAAGCATTCAAAGGTGAGATGGTGGTGTTAAAACAGGTAATAGATTAAAACTGCACTTAAAAAATAGGCCATCTGACAAGCTCTTGCACAGTTTTCATCAAACCTATTTGACTTACAGAAAATTGGATTTATCTGAGACTGGTAGAAGACATTTTCTCAAGTCACAGTGCCAAAGAACAAAACTTGTAAAATATAAATGATATGAAGCAAAACTTGTTATAGAAATACTTCAACAAAGAATTATGTAGAGGGTGAACTTGTAAGAATAATTTATAAAAACAATCAAACAAGCCCAAACAAGAAAGCATGAGAAAATTGTTCTTTTATATGGAAAGAAAATGTTGTGCAGAGGTGACTTTGGAACAAGATAGTTCAATTAAATCAATTATGGAAAAATAACTTAGAATGAGGAAAAGTGAAGGACAGTTTTGTAAAATAAATAAATAAATAAATAAATCCAGCTAGAAAAAGTAATTAGAGCAAAAAACGTCTGATGATATTGACCATATTTACAAGAATGTTGTGAGAGTAATTTACTCGACATGGTATTATCAAGTATTAAATATTATTATGGGATGACATGAACCACTGGCTGAATTTAAGAATTGGTATTGTATCAAATCATATTTTCCTCCAAATCGTTTCAGTAGGTGGAAACACATTAAATTGGTCATAATCATAACGATGACAATGATTATGTCAAGATTGCTAATATGTCGGTATTTTTCAATCAACATTTAAATCTGTGCTGTGTGGTGACTAAAATTCCTATTTATTTGCCATGTTGTCAAAACAAACTCATAATGATTGTATCCTATCCAAATGTCTTCCATAATCACTGTGTTGAGTTGGAATTTATTCTTAAATGTTATATCAAATTAAAATTTACTCCTAGTCATTACATCCATTTGAAAATTTGCATTGTTCAGTAAGTAGGCTGTCACATTTTTACTTCTAGTCAATTTGCAGTCAAATTTTGCAAATGTTAATCATTATATCGCAACAAAGTCTTAATCACTCATTGCAATCTACTATTAAAGTGTCATGATTAGTATAATAGTATTTAACTATCAAGACAGAACCATGTCTTGCTTTCTTATAAATAAGTGAAGATAAATTCTGTTTATCATAACATTGCTTTGTCTTTACTATAGGCTCTTATCTTCTTAGAATGATACGAAGTATATGTGTATTTCTGCAGCAAAGGAGCAAATCATCACCCTTCTGTTTCAGAAGTTACAAGTTTATGTCTGGTGTGCTGTTGTAGAGGTAGTGTAGTAGAACTGTTCCATGTCTGTGACTAAGTTTTGATATGGAAGTCTAGTTGTTTCTTGTTTACGTATTTGTGACAGACCAGCATCCTATCTCAGGAGAGATTTGCTCTCCCTGCTTAATTTTATGGAAATAAGAGATAAGGAATAGATCTATGCACACTTGTGATTTAGTAAAGGGATAGCTTAGCTCTATCATTAATGTATCTAGAAAAGGCATTAATGTATCATTTACCTCCCTTTTCCCTGAATTTAATGAAGCTCATTTACATATGATTATGAATAGTCAAGCAGATTATGACGCAAGGATTCTATTTATTTCACCTGTATGTGAAATAATAGTCACTAAATATTTACCTTTGTACAAGCATTACATAGTGATTTAGAAAATGACCTTTTGTTCTGCCTGCCCTGCTGCCAAATTGTTGCCAGATGTAGTGCTGGAATTTGTGGCATCACACTACAGAAGCTGGAAACAGAATTCAGATGCCTTGAGAACTTATGGTCTTGGTAATAAACCTTACCTGGTTTGTGTCAAAGAGTTGCATATCATTACATAACTAGATAAACGTAATTCATAGTTTTGTATATACACTAACACAATAATAAATATGAACATATATTGCATTAAATGTCTTAATTATGAAGTGCATTCAAAAAGTATCCTACTTTATTTTTTCCCACCAAAACTAATGTCACATGGGCAAAATCCTTTGGGTGGGAGGTCAAGCAACCATTCCTGTGCATGTGTGAAAATTTTTGGTAGGTCCGGTTATTTCCCAACTGCTATGCCTTCAGTACAGACGTGCAGTACACACCCTTTGGATTTTTGCTTTCATGCAATATGACCAAACACATTGAGCAGAGACCATAAACTCATGTTTATGAGCAGAGATCATAAACCCAGTGATGATGGTTTTCATGAAGCCTAGGTCATAGTTTGCACAGTCTAGTATGTCCTGGGCAGCAGAGTTGCTTCTGCTGCTCTACCAGCCCCTTAGTGACAAGTTTTGCCAACACTCTCTACATGAACAAATCCTCTCTTAAAATCGAATCTTCTAGTCTTGTGCTTATTCTCACATTGTGAGCAATATCCCAGATTGTTACAGAACGGCCTTCCATGATTATTCACCAAACTATCTCAATCAGCTTGTCGTGTTGTCTTGTGGATAGCCTGCCTGAACGGGTCTTGCTCTCCACTGTGGTATCTGCTTACAGCATAAATCTTGCTGAGATCAACTTTGATTTCCATCCTTCTGAAGTTTATAACAAAGTGTACTAGTCAAGTACTAGGATATATTTAATATTCTTCTAAGGTATTCTAGGTGTGAATGCAATTGTATTAGAAGACAAGATATTAAGGTAACTAGATACCACAGACTCCTGCCAGTGTATTCTAGAAAGACGACATTATTTATAAGGATATGTAATGTAATAATTGGATGATGTATATCATAGGCAATATTGGTAGAAGTAGAACTTAAAGGGCTTTGTTTCGGTTAAGTGATTAGATTAGGTCTGAGAACATTTGGTTACACAGACTAGATTGCACAGGCAGGAGATAAATGGGAAAATGCTGTATTGCAAACCTAACCAATTTGCAGTATCGTGGTAAAACAAAGAAAAATTGTGATAAAAGATGATAATAGGACCCACAGAAATTTAAGTGTATGGACATAATGTACAAATGAGGATTTTGATCTAGGGATTAGAATTGTTTTTTTACTTCAGCCATTTAACCATTATGTTCTATATTGTGCTCATCTGTGTAAAGGGATTACTGTTGTCTTTAACAGTGAGTGTTCATTTGTTCATTGTGTTACAATTCCAAAGGCTAAATATTCTACTGGCACATGTCCCTTTAACATATCTCCGAGTCAGAATTAGTATGACATAGAGTAACAAGGATGGACCTTTGAATTATCATCAAATTTATCTCATGGATTTTCACATAGTTTGTGCCTACCTAGCTTCACTTAGAAGTCTTGGGTCAGTTCAAGGTTATGGTAAGAAACACTTACCCAAGATGTCATGAAGTAGGTTTGCACCTGAAGAAAACTCCTTAACTATGTAGCTATACTCCATCCATCCAGATATGTGTTAACAAGTGTGTGTATGTATGTATGTATGTATGTATGTATGTATGTATATATATATATATATATATATATATATATACATATATATATACATATATATATATATACATATATATATATATATATACATATATATATACATATATATATATATACATATATATATATATATATACATATATATATATATATATACATATATATATCATCATCATCATCATCATCATCATCGTTTAACGTCCGCTTTCCATGCTAGCATGGGTTGGACGATTTGACTGAGGACTGGTGAAACCGGATGGCAACACCAGGCTCCAGTCTAATTTGGCAGAGTTTCTACAGCTGGATGCCCTTCCTAACACCAACCACTCAGAGAGTGTAGTGGGTGCTTTTACGTGTCACCCGCACGAAAACGGCCATGCTCGAAATGGTGTCTTTTATATGCCACCCGCACAAGCCAGTCCAGGGGCACTGGCAACGATCTCGCTCGAAAATCCTACGGGAGCCAGTCAGGCGGTACTGGCAACGGCCACGCTCAAAATGGTGCATCTCATGTGCCACCCGCACAAGAACCAGTCCAGGGGCACTGGCAACGATCTTACTTGGCTTGCCGGGTCTTCTCACGCACAGCACATTTCCAAAGGTCTCGGTCAGTAGTCATCGCCTCGGTGAGGCCCAATATACGAAGGTCTTGCCTCACCACCTCAGCCCAGGTCTTCCTGGGCCTACCTCTTCCACGGGTTCCCTCAACTGTTAGGGTGTGGCACTTTTTCACGCAGCTATCCTCATCCATTCTCACCACATGTCCATACCAGCGCAATCGTCTCTCTTGCACGCCACAACTGATGCTTCTAATGTTCAGCTTTTCTCTCAAGATACTTACACTCTGACGGGTATTCACATTGACATTACACATCCAACGGAGCATACTGGCTTCATTCCTTGCGAGCTTACGTATGTCCTCAGCAGTTACAGCCCATGTTTCACTGCCATGTAGCATGGTTGTTCATACGCATGCGTCATACAGTCTGCCTTTTACTCTGAGTGAGAGTCCCTTTGTCGCCAGCAGGGGTAAGAGCTCTCTAAACTTTGCCCAGGCTATTCTTATTCTAGCAGCTACACTTTCAGCGCACTCACCCCCACTACTAACTTGGTCGCCCAGATAGCGGAAGCTATCGACTACCTCTAGTTTTTCACCCTGGAATGAGATAGAAGTTGTTTCCTGTTTGTTTACAGTCTTTATTGCACCTGAACATCTGCCACAAACAAAAACTAACTTGCTAGTTAACCTGCCTTTGATGTTGCTGCACCTCTTATGTGTCCATAGCTTGCACCGGGTACATCTTATAGAGTTACTACCTACTCCTTTTCTACATACTGAGCAGGGCCATCTACCTGAAGGGGTTTGTGTTTTATCTACCTTCCTACTTATTAGGATTTTGGTTTTAGCTAGGTTGACTCTAAGGCCCTTCAGTTCTAGACCTTGCTTCCACACCTGAAACTTCTCCTCTAGTTCTGATAGTGACTCCGCAATTAGGGCAAGGTCATCAGCATAGAGGAGCTCCCAGGGGCAACCTGTCTTGAACTCCTCTGTGATTGCCTGGAGGACTATGGTAAATAAGAGGGGGCTGAGGACGGAACCTTGGTGGACCCCTACCTCTACCCGGAATTCATTGCTGTACTCATTTCCAACCCTCACCTTACTGGCAGCATCTCTGTACATGGCTCGCACAGCTCTCACTAACCATTCTTCTATCCCAAGTTTCCTCATTGACCACCAGATAAGGGATCGGGGGACCCTGTCAAAGGCTTTCTCCATGTCAACGAAAGCCAGGTACAGAGGTTTATCCTTAGCTAGGTATTTCTCCTGCAACTGTCTCACTAGAAATAAGGCATCAGTAGTGCTTTTACCTGGCACGAACCCAAACTGCATCTCATCTAAATTGATTCGCTCCCTAA
Source organism: Octopus bimaculoides (assembly GCF_046866305.1). Taxonomy (NCBI): domain Eukaryota; kingdom Metazoa; phylum Mollusca; class Cephalopoda; order Octopoda; family Octopodidae; genus Octopus; species Octopus bimaculoides. The sequence goes on along the minus strand of NC_142932.1, from coordinate 44,149,011 downwards.
TTAGTTGGGCTATGACCCTCTCTGTAACTTTCATAACCTGATCTAACAGCTTGATGCCTCTGTAATTATTTGTATCTAAAGCGTCACCTTTACCTTTGTAGCAGTTGACTATGATGCTGCTACACCAGTCATTGGGTATGACTCCTTCGTGTATCACCTGGTTCGTAATATGGGTGACTAGGCTATAGCCAACACTGCCAGATATTTTGAGCATCTCTGCAGTGATTCCTGATGGGCCGGGGGCTTTCCCGGTCTTCATACTCTTAATTGCTTTATCTACCCTGGTACTATCAACTCGGATAGCTGGTCCCTCTATTGGGTCGACATACGGCAATATATATATACATATATATATATATATATATATATATATATATATATATATAAGTCAGTAAATAGTGGGGTTGTATTAACCGCACATGGAGAAATAATAGGAAAATGAAAAATAATAAGGCAGAATGCTAAACTGAAAGCATATTTTAATATATTGAAATATGCTTTCAGTTTAGCATTCTGCATTATTATTATTTTTCATTTTCCTTTATATATATATATATATATATATATATATATATAAAGGAAAATGAAAAATAATAATACGGCAGAATGCTAAACTGAAAGCATATTTCAATATATTAAAATATGCTTTCAGTTTAGCATGTGTGTGTGTGTATATATATATATATATATATATATATATACACACACACACACAAATATATAATTGTTAAGGTGGCTTTCTGCAATTTAAAAACAAAAACTCTCAGGTGCAATCGCCACTAAAGTGATAATGGATACAAATCAGCACCAGCATTGCTAGAAACAAGAGTCAAAAAACAACGCCTAGCTATGGGCAAGCACTTATTTATTGACTGACAAAGGTGACAAGCTCCCTACAGTAAGCGAAGAGAATCAAATCATCGATGATTTTAGATTGAGTTTTATATATATATATATATATATATATATATATATATATATATATATATATATATTGCACATGACAACTTTTGAATTTTTTAGCAAAAGAGTGAAGCAAAGATGCAACACACAATATTTCACATGCATAAGCTATATAGCAGAAAGCAGTGACAACTTAGAAGAGAGGAATTAGTGATATCACATTGGCTATTGAAATTTTCTGGCATCATATTCCTGCCAAATACATCTAAGCCTCATCAATTCAGAGAAACATATTTCAAAACTCATTGGAATATGATGAAAGCACTCCAAGCATGATGAGTCAAATAGTTCGACTATCTCGTAGTCCAAACTAGGAATTAAAAATAGACAATAGTTACTCCTTCACTGGTATCTCAATGGTAAATTCATTACATCTCACCCTCATACATATTTTTAAAAAAAGAAAAATAGAAGGTTTCTTTTGCTTAAATAACACTTTTACTTTTTACATTTTCTTAGTCTGCTAATATGGCAAATTTCTTATAAATATAACTTCTCTTAGATTTTTCTTTGATTTGATTTTATCACTCTGTTGAGTAAAATAAGATTTCCTATAATTGCTTCTTTTTATTTATTTATTTATCACTAAATTTGGCAAGCATTACATTGCACTAGCTTGCAGCAACTAATTTTTTTGTACAAAATAACAGATTTCTGCATGAAAAATTATTAATGCATATTATCTACATGAATATATATATACATATATATATATATATATATATATATATATATACATAGCTCGAAATAGGCAAAGAAGCCTCTGTACACTAAACTAATAAGTAATCAGTAGGATCCATCTATAGAAGTCCATTCCTATCCATCCATCTGTCTATTAATTAACATGTATGTATGTGTGTGTGTATGTTTGTATATATATATATATATATATACATATATACACACACACATATATATAGATATAAACACACACACAGAAACAGATGGATAGAAATTTATTCACACATACACACACATATAGATAGATAGAAATCTTATATATATATATATATATATATATATATATATATATATATATATATATATATATATATATATATATATATATATACATATATATATATATATACATGCATATTTATATAACATGTAAATGCATATTTATTCCATATATAGATGCATATATTTTATATATATAGATGTATATATTATATATAAAAATGCATATATATATTTATATATAACATATCTGTATAGACACACTCACACACACATATATATGTATATGCTTATATATATATATACATATATATATATATAAACATATATGCATGTATACAGGTGTGTGTGTGTGTGTGTGTGTGTGTGTGTGTGTGTGTGTGTGTGTGTGTGTGTGTGTGTGTGTGTGTACATACAGTAAATATATATATTAAAGGAGTTGAAGCTGTATGCATATTATTACCCTGAATCTCTGCCTTCACTCTGTCACTATAGCCCCCCCCCTCTCTCACACATATACTTATATGCTTTGCGTTCTAATACATACATATATATAAGTTGTTTTTTCTTTCTCGAATGCTTGGCTGAACTACAGAAATGTAATTTTTATGCACATAATTCACTTATTTTTGCGGGTATATTCATTCATATATGTGTGCGGTCATGCATGTATACTATAAAATACATGACTAAGCACAAATACATGCATGCACAAAGGCAATGTATATATGAACACATAGATGTATGTAAACATATATATGTATATGTGTGTGTATGGGAAGGGTTTTGTATAAATGCACATATATATATAGATATAAATAGATAGGTATAGTATATATGTGCATCTATCTATATATATATATGTGTGTGTGTGTGTAAATATTCATATATGTATACATACATGGAAAGTATTTCAGCAGTACATATTCTATATGTATGTGTGAACATGCATGCATACATTCATTCATATATATATATATATATATATATATATATATATATACACATACACACACATGCTCTCATATTTGTATTTATATGTAAGTATATATATATATGTGTGTGTATGGATAGATATTGTTGTACACACGTATATTATACCCAAACACAGTTGTATACGTAAAAATATGTGCTTACACACACACACACATACACACATACATACATATATGAAAGAGAGAGAAAGAGAGAGGTGTAAATTCACTATGGAAGAAATGAAAGAAAATTCGAAGATAAAGAAGAATTTACTGAAAGAACAATTTCTTAATAAGCTATTCCAAATCCTACAAAATATTAAACCAGATCATATTTCAACACAGATAAACCATTGAACACAAACATTGATAAAGCATGAATAGTACCTTAATTTCAAGAAGCTTATTTTTTTAATCTTGTCATTGTCTAAAGTCTTTTAAATGAGCTTTTATTGTGTTAACGTCTTTTCATATAGATGTGACAAAAGTTATCAGGTTGATGCTGGTGCATGGAAAATTTGAACTAGTGTCATGATTATGTATTTATCTACCTTTCAGTTTTTCTCCCTCTATGTGTGTTTGTCCATCCATGTTCTCTCTGTATACATGTATTCATACATATGTGCACATGCATATATATATGTATATGTATATGTATAAATATACTCATAAATATATGCATGAACTATACATATGTCACATTTTAATATAAATATTCATATGACATATATGTATATGTGATATAATAGATTTTATGTTTAATGTATTATGTATTTAGCACATGTATTTATACACATGCACATGATATGCATGTGTTGGTATCAGCATATATATGTATACATAATCATCTATATAATATACACACACATAGACACACACACACACATATATACACATGTATACATATATACATTTGCATAAATACACACCTACCCACCTACGTTTGTGCATGTACATATTTATTATATGAAGCACTAAATAATGGGATCTAAGTAGGTATGTAAGAAAAGCTTACAAGCATGGCTGTATGGTTAAGAACCTTGACTTGCAGCATCATAATTTTCAGTTCAGTTCCACTGCATGGCACCAGACTGACTGATGCCTTGTGAGTAAATTTTTGGTGGACAGAAACAATGTGGAAGCCCATAATATATATATATGTGTGTGTGTGTGGTTTTGTATTTTGTATTTGTGTGTTCCCTTTGCACTTGACAATTGATGTTGGTCTGTTTACATATTCATAATTTATTGGTTTGGCAAAAGAAATCAATACAACAAAGTACCAAACTTGAAAATATGCACTGGGGTGAATTTGTTTAGCTAAACCCTTCAAGGTAATGCCCTAGCATGCCTGTAATCCAAAGACTGCAATAAGATAAGTAAGCATATAAGGTAAACTTAGAAGTCAGTGCCATGTAGTAAACACTCATTTTGAAAATGCTATGAGAAAAAGAAAAAAAAAACACTGGAGCTGAAGAGTGAGTTAGCTATATTACACATGAATATACCTTACATCATTCCTTCTTATCTAATTGATGCATAGTATTTTGCTTAATTAGTTCATTCACAGTTCCAGTGCTTGCTCAGTTATGCAACTACAGCATAAAAATCCATACAGAGTTTGCATGTATTATTATTACTCTGATTACTCTGTGTGTGTGTGTGTGTGTGTGTGTGCGTGTGTATATATATATATATATATATATATATATATATACACACACACATATAGTTGGATACACCTATACACACACACACACATATGTGGGGAGAGAGGCATAAACATATCTGAATGGTTAAGTTGTTTGATTCCAAGTCATATTGTTTAGGGTTCAGTCCCACTGTGGTACCTTGACCGAGTGTTTTCCACTATAGCCTTGGGGTGACCAATGCCAAGTAAGTCAATTGTATGCATGTGTGTGTGTGTGTGTGAGAGTATGAGTGTGTGTCTATCTCTTTCTCTTGACATTGTGTAATAGTTGTAAACAAGTGTCACTGTCATACAAGCAATGTTGTTCATTTCCACTCATCTATGAAAACAAGTCCAGCTGAAGGAAAATATTACTTTACTTGGAACAAGTGAAAGTTGGTAACAGGAAGGACATCTGCTCAACAATTTCCATTTGAGTGATGCAAGCATAGAAACGATCTGTAGATATCATTATAGATAAAAGTGGAAAAGCAAAGGGACGTATTTATATTCATTGATACCACAGAAAACCAACTTGCTGGAAAAACTTAACAGCAGTGTTTGTGTGAAGCTTCACATTAAAAAAGTTGGCATCAAAACACCTACTATATATAACTGTAAGTAACAGGGATTAACAGTTGTAAAATCTATGAAAAATACAAAAACATTGCATAGAACAAAAACTGAAGGTCATGATTGTGTGTTTATGACATAGAAACATGTGTTAGAATGAACTTTTGTTGCTTAATGGACTGAAGGGGGGGGGGAATATGTCATAACAAACTGTAATTGAAGGGAGTAGTAAATATTCATAAAATGTTGTTACAAAAGTTTAAGGAAAGGCATGGCTAAATATTTAACAATCTGTGGTAATGAGGCACCTAATGACTATTAAAATAGCTGAAAGATTCGTAGATGAGTGTGCAAAGCTCATCACTGACAATCTAACAGCAGAACAAGTATATAACACTGGTGACATTAAGCATTGTTATGCTGGCATTATTGCCCCAGGAATAAAGTTTCTAACAAATGTCACCAGCACTTTGTTTTGTTTTTCTGTGTAAAAATAACTTTTCAATTTCTTTATCGTATTGAAATTATTTTTCTCTTTGGTTTGAAAGATTCTCTTATCAGCAAGAAAATATAGCAGGAAACAGAAATGAATCCTCGAGTATTCTTTTATTCTTTACTATTTTTGCTTACTGGTCTGAGGCCATGCTGGCTTTAGTTGATTATATCGACCACAGTGTTATATCAATCTTTTCAAAGAATAATCAGATGTAAAGGGATGTAACCAAGATAGATCAAAATAGCATCAAATATTTTCATTTAACTTTGTAATTTTTGTTATCCTCTACTGACATATATATGTACATATGTATGTTCTTATCTATGTATGTACATGCATACAGACATATCTATGTACCCACCCAGTTTCTGTCTATCAAATTTTACCTATGAGGCTTTGACATGAGGTTATGGTAGAAGGTATATGAACAAAGTTCTAGCTGGAACTGGATGGTTGTGATTTTCACAACAAAGCAATGCCCGCACCCATTTGTAGCTTTATAATTTTGAAACACTTTACGTATTTTATTTCCTTATCTCTTGAGATGTTCCCATTTATTAAATAAAGAAAATATGTTCATTCACATTTTTGAAAAGAATATGTAAACAATTTCAATGCAAGATTTTTAATATAAATTCCTGGTTTAGTCAATAAAGAATCAGACAATACTTTTCATGGCACTCACTGTTTAGTGCCTCACTTTTCTGAAATAAAATCCCGATGAGCCAATTTTTACAGATTCTATACCTCCAGTGTTAATAAAATGAACTTTAGTTACATTCTTTTTGTCAATACAAGCAGTTGTGTTCCAAACTCCTTTTAAAGAAAAGGGATAAAACCTTGTTCTGAGGCAAAAGAAATCGTTATTTCCATGTATGGTATATTTGATTAGTCCACTCCAAATCGACATCAATTTTGCTTTTTTTTTCATCAATAATTTCATTTTGTTATTAATACTCTAACATGAAGAGGTTATTATCTACCGATTTACTTATTAGTTTTGTTTCCTTTTTTTAATTCTCATTTTCTTTTATTTTTTGTTTTATTGCTAGTATTCTTTTTTTTTTTTCCTGACACATTTATCCAGCCATGTTCCTCCAGATGCATCTGCCGTAAACACTAACAACCAAGTAAAGGAGGAATGTTTCATCTGTGTGACTGATTTTTCAGCATTTCATTAAAAACCACAATTTACAGCATTCTTAAAACCACAGCAATACTTTGCTATGCCCATCACTTAGCTATGTTGTGTTGGGCTAACAATGAACTGACACCATCTGTGCTAATTCTCTCTTCTTTATTATTTGTGTTTCCATCTTGACTTTTATCCATCTTTCTATTGTCTGCTTTTCTTTTCATTTATTTATTTACTTATTTTGTTTGTTTGTTTACAGAACTTCTTGGATGCTTTTTGTGATGCCACAGAAACACCCTTTGGATGTGTAACGGTTCACAAAAAGGTTGCTATTGCAACACGCAGGTGGTGGCATCTATCTGCAACTGAGCTAATACTACTTAACATGTTGGCTGATTCATCGACAGTGAAAGCCTCCACTTCAACCAGCCAACTTTCCAAGTGTATCTCCCAAGATATACCCATATTCTTGACAGATGAGAGCCCTACGGTAAGAACTTTCTCTATTCACTTGTGTTCCCTTTCTTTCAAGGAGACAATATTTTCTTCCTTGCAGATATCCAATCAGGATTATTCTATGTTATTGCTTTCTATATATATATTTTTTTTTTATTTAGTTTGTATTTCATTTTATGAAAATCAAATACACATATAGATACACATACATCTATGATATGTGTGTGAAATATATAACTATATGTGTGAGTGTATGCATATAAATATGTCTTTTGTACTTATGTATATAACTATATAAAATTGCACATGTGTGTATGTGTGTGTATATATATCATGCATATAAATATATGTATATATGTATACATAAGAATATATAAATATAGACATACATATGCATGCATATTATATATATAAATATGTATATATGTTTGTATAGAAATAAATGTGTGTGTGTCTATATATATATATATATATATATATATATATATATATATGCAGTTGCACAAAAACCACACATTACCTGTGCTTCATTCAGTTTAGTTCATATATGATTTTTTAAAGTGAATAATCACAAAAATTATACAGAAATTATTGAAACATGTGTGCAACTGCAATGCAGCATACCCAAATATGCATGATTTTTCAGGAATCTGTGTGATTAAAATGTTTATGTTATCAAGTCATTGAGATAGGCAAAGAAAAACAAAAAAAATTATAATAAAACTGTAAAAACAAGACCAAAATATGATAAAAGAACTTACACTGATAAAGTAGAAGAAAACGGTGCTTGATGCAGACTGTTTTTGTATGTATATATACATATATATATTTTTTTCCCCGAAGAAACATATCTTCAAGAAGAAAACAAAGATGGCAGCATGTTTACCACTTACATCAACACTCCTGAAATATTCTCACATAGTCTGTCATTCATAAATGCATAGATACATACTTTGTTTTCTTTATTTATCTTGCCCCTATCTCTCTCTCTCTCTCTCTCTCTCTCTCTCCCACTTTTACTAATGTGATTTTGCTTTTTACCTCCTATTTTCTTATTATCACTGTATTACCCATCAATTGTTACCACTCGTCTTTTTCTGTCTTTTATCAACTTGGTACCGTCTTATATATAGTATGTATGATGACTAGATTTTTGCATTATATATCTTCCTTCCAATGAAAAGGTTCAGTGATGTGATGCTTATAGTGTGAATTGATTTACATATCATACATCTGTGTAAATATCGTTTTTGTCTTTTTTTTGTTATGTCATGTTGATTCATTTACACACCTGTTCATATAATGCACATTATTGAATCAACCACTCACCAGTCTTTTGAAACAGCTGTAAAGAAAACCAAGGACTATTATTTTTCTTCTTAATTGTATTTATGTTTATGTGCCATTTTATAATCAATTTGATAATATGTATAACAGATACATCGATATAAACATACACGTGACATCAGAAAGTTATGAGTGGATACATATCCCACAAGCTAGAGAATGCCAGTCGCACTGATAGGAATAGTGCCTCTTCTGGACCAGTGAAAAATATCACATCTCACCTAGAAGACTATAACTTTGTAACCCATGAATAGGTGATAAGCTACTAGATATCAGTGGTGTATGGTGGTTGTTATCATTGGGTATGCTACCACACTGACCATACTATGACTAACATTAGTATTACTCAAATTAGGCATACAAACTGTGTATTTCTGATACTGCTCAAACTTGTAGTGGTTATAATGAATTTGCGATTTTCAATAGGTGTTCAGTACACACCTAGCACACCTGAAATATATGCCCCTGCTAAATACCTGAGCAACAAGAGAGATACGGATGCCTCTAAACTTCCATGTTGTAATAGGAAGTGTTAATTGTGCCATACCAGTGTGGAAAATATCCCTCTTATTATCAGTAGCTATCCATAAATGTCCACCAGACTACCTTTCCATGACACATCATATTGTCACTAAGACAGTTTGCAATGTTATACACTGGAAGGATTATCCTGCCTGACATACTGAAGGCACACCAAACCCTGAAAGTATCCATACTTTTAAAAATAAAGAATACTGGTGGAACATTCCTATAAAAATCGTAATCTGATGTAAGCATAACAGGTTAGATATAGTTGTATAGGTTTGGAAGTAAAAGTTGTGTACTGTTGTTAAGACCAGTTAACTAATGCTTGTGAATGTCTCTTAAAAAATTGGGGAAAAGGATAACAGCTATGGCGA
>NC_142932.1:44127018-44134518 GCF_046866305.1 Octopus bimaculoides | reverse complement strand
GGAATGGTAGCATGATTTGGGCATTGGACAAAATACCTTGCAGTATTTATTCTGGCTTGAGCTCAACTTCACCTTTCATCCTTTTGGGATTTCTAAAATAAAATACCATTAAGTATTGGGGTCTATCATATCAACTAACCCTCCTTCCCTCATGATTGCTGGCCATGTGGCTAAATCAGAAACATTCATTAGCAAAGGGTGATAAAATATCCTCAAGGATAGAATTCCAGACCAAATGCAATTCAGTGTTATTTTCATCCTCACACTTATTTCCAAATTCAAATACCACTGAAATAGACTTTAGTTATTGATTATCTCTAATTGTGTAAAAGTAAAATATCTGCTAGTAATATACTAAGTCAATCCAATTTACTATACTCTTTTTCCAACAGAATATAAACAATCATTGTTAGTGACAGTATGATTTCAAGTTGCGTTAAAAACTTTTGACTACTTTCACTGCTGAAATTAAAGTTACTTAAATTTGAATCATGCCAAAAAATGTGCAAAGAATGCTTTGGTTTAGTAACATTTCACAGCAAAACTTCTTTCATTGAACCATTTTGATTATATCTAAAAGAAATTCAAGTTGTATAATATATTTTAATGCAACACCATATAGTCATAAGATGCAAAATGTTTATGTATTTCTGAAATCCATTCTTAGAACTGAGCTGTTGAAATAGACTATTACTTGATCTTTAAGTTGCATTTATTTCCTGTAAAAACATCATGACTGAATTTATTTTATTTATTTATATCTAATCTTGTGATTTGTTTGAAAAAATAGAAATAAAAGAAGTAGCTGCAGCATCAACAAATAGAAAATAGGACAAATAAAAATGGAATTCTCAAAGTATTTTACAGCTTACATGGAAAAAATCTGTAGTGTTTAAATAAGGCAAACAAGATGTGGGATACAAAGAAAAAGTAAATTTTACTTCGGTTTCATCTGTTTGATCTAAAGAATTAAAGAAACATACAAAATATAATTTCCTTTCCTTTTCTATCTCTCTTTTATGATTTTTTCTATCTTCAGTTTACTTTCATTTTGGCAAAGAAATATATATTTTTTTTAAATTTTTATTCCTTCACTTTCACTTTGTAATTGATTTTATAGGATCTTAGAAAGAATTAATGATGCCCTGTAAATGTAATAGATTCATTTATAAATAAAATTTATTTTTGTGGAGCATGCTTGATCTCACAATATCCAAAGAAGGACCATAATTATTCACTTTCCTTTATCTGATCTTCTAAAATATTTGACGAGGACTAATTTTTACTTTGGCTGACATGTACGAACAGATAATTTACTGGTAAGAATTTTGTTTTAGATAGATTTCATGATCTTTAAAGAGGAATTAAATTAAACAGCTTAATTTCCTTAAAGTCTTATACAAGAGCTGTTATTACTTCTGAGAGTTTGTTGTAAGAAAGTGAATTCTTTATTTCTTACATTTGATCTTTATACCGGCAGCAGCTAATAATGTTTTAAAATTTGAATCTCATTTGCTTATAAACATTTTGGCAAGCACAATATATTAGGAAAGATTCTTATAATGAATTAAGTCTGAGAACTGATTTCAATTCTTTCTTGAAGATAATTTGTTATATTTACAATACATTTTTGCTAATCTAGCATGCTTGGGACATGGATAGTGCAAGTGTATTAAAACTCAATCATAAAAATCATCAAAAACTGTTTTTAGCCAGGTCATCAAATACATAACTATATTTTTTAAACATCCTCAGTATTGGCTGGGATTTCTCCTTTTTTCTTCTTTTTTAACCAGAGAAGTTAATTTTACAAATTCTATGACATATTTTAGAGATTCTAAACCCCTAACTATATATAAGCATGTCTCCATGAAACTATATAGTTGCTTGGTATTTTCAGTGACAACTGACCTTGCACCCTGTTTATGCCTGAATCACTGTGCACTAAACCACTTTAAAAATACCTTGGCATCTACTTCTAGAATCTTCCAATTTAGTTTTTATTTCAAATGTCTACCACACACCAAATCCTTTACTTATCTCTGAATAAGCCATAAATTACATTAACTTCTTTGTTTCATAATGTCATAAATTGTTGAAGAGCTAATGTTATATTTATGTACACCAGCATTCTAATTTTCATCTCTTTTTCAATAACTGTATTATTTCAGTTTCTGGGTGCAATGAGTGAGTTACATGCTTTCCCTAATTCCCAAATTGATCATTCTAAGTAACATTAGATAACACTTCCACTAATAAATGGATGATATATATATAAGTAGATAGATACCAGACACTTATGCATTGGTCATTATACTTATCAATTTTAATGTAAAGAGTGATGGAGTGATGTCTAGTTTTATTTGAAAGAACAGTTGTTTTTTTTTTCTGAATATATATATCTTTCACCGATATTCAACACCAAAAAACACACACATATACAGTAGAGTCTCTCTCTCTCTCTCTCTCACTCACACACACACACACACACACACACACATATCCTTGAATAGAAACTCTTTTTAGGATTGTTTAAAATATTCAACCCACTCTGTCTATTTAAAATCTAAAACATGTAAGGGAGATAATTCCAAACGCAGTTAATCAGAATATAAAACAGTGCATGTGTTTTTATTGGCAAAATGACCCTCCCAGATACAACATCTGTTTCAGTCTCTGTGTATATATTATACAAATTCTTTCATATTGGCAGGGATCAGATATATCTGCAAGTTCAGATATCTGAACTGATGGTGCAGAGTTTGATACTTCACTTTAGAACTCATGTGACAATGGTTCTTACACAGTTAACATTGTTGATGAGTTTATGAATAACAATATAAGTCCTTAGCTTAATAAGAAAAATAGTGTCTTTAGCACATACTTGACTCCATAATCCTGTTAACAAGAGAACAGCTACTGTGTTCACATCTTATCTCTCCATTGCTCTTCTTCAGAAATATAATTTCCAAGCCTGTGCGAATGAGATGAATTACCACTGACTTTACTCATGCCTTTGTGACAAGGCAGTTGGGAAACAATAGACAGAAACAAAGCAAATTAATATACAATTAGATAACTAAAAATGATATACTGGATCCATCAATATTTCAGCTGCTTGTTATCTGATAATGTCCCTGGTGTTGTTTTCTGTTTTGATCCTGAATTGCCTTAAACAATTGATCCGGTGTAATTGCAGTCTCTATTTATCATTGTTATTGTTGTTCTCATTTTCTCTGGTGCAGACTTTTATCACACACACACGCACATACACATGCTCACATTTACACATATTGTTGAACAGGCTTTGTATTTATTTTATAAGTATTTCATTTGTTTTGGGTTGCTTTTTAGTTTGTCTGCATGAGATAAGCTATTTTTATTTTTTTTGTCAACTTATTCCAGTTACATAGAATAGATAAAGCAGTAGCTTTCTATCAGTTTTGTAATGAAGGTCAATATAACAAATATTGTTCATGTTAAGCAAATCTAGACTATTCTAAATTAAAAAAGAAAAAGAACTATGACTCAATCACGCTAAATCAAATGTCGCATTGATGATCAGCTAGCCTAGCACCCCCACCCCACATACACCCAAGATTTTTATCACTTCTTTCAATATTTTATCATTAACTTCTTTATTGATTAGGAATATTGAGCCTAACTATTCATCATTTGGAAGTTAGAATCTCCAAACAGCTACTGGATTTTATTTTAAGTCAAAGGTACATTTGCCTTGAGCAAAGGTACATAACATACACATTATGTGAGGGTGGAAAGGAGTACCAGGAAAGGAGATACATATGGTGGTAATGTGGTGCCACAGCATGCCCTCCAGGTGCAAGCAGGTGAGTGTAAGGGAGAATGTAGACCATGGATAAGTAGAGAAGGTAAGGGTGAGAAATTTCATCAGAGTGAGAGAGGAGAGTGACAGATGGTTTGAGGTAGGGAATAATTTGATAGTATATTGGATTAGCAGGTCAAGGGGACTTAATGTTAATATTTTAGTCTCAGGTGATAGGCAACCAATGAAATAATTTTCACTGTTCACCACTGCTTTTCGTTAATCTTGTGGTCTGCCACTTAATGGAGTTTATAAACTTTCTGGAATGCTTTCATCTTAGTGTAGTTTGAACTCAGAATTGTTGACACCCAGCTAATCATCTGACCAGCTTGATACTTTTACTCCCCAGTAATCCCTTATCTGAGGAATCAAATTTACAGGCAGCTGTACAGTGCACATGTAACCAAAGGAAAGTGAGATAAAAATGATATAAAAGATTAATATTTTCCTCTAATTTGTATGATATTTTTTTGCACGTATAGATATCTGTCTCATAAATAAATATATATATTTATGAGTAATGAGGTAGATAGATAGATAGATAGATAGATAGATAGACAGGTAGATAGATATGTGTGTATAGAGAGATAGATAGATAGATAGATAGATAGATATTTATCATGTTCATAGATAGATACATAGATACACACATAGATAGATATGTATATATAGATAGATATTTATCATGTTCATAGATAGATACATAGATACACACATAGATAGATATGTATATATAGATAGATATTTATCATGTTCATAGATAGATACATAGATACACACATAGATAGATATGTATATATAGATAGATATTTATCACATTCATAAATATATATATAGAACATTTTGATAACCATGCGTATATTTTCACGATGTATAATTGAATAGGTTGCACAGAGAAGCAAATAATAAATATTTCCCCTTTGATGTACATAAGTATATCACAGTAACATGTACAAAAGTATGAAAGTTGCATATACATAAATATATTTCTTTTGACATAAATATATTATTCCTAGAGATATAGATGTATTGCTTGGACATATATAAATATATTTCTTTTGATACTGCTTAAATATATCATGTCAAGATGTACATAGATATATTATTTGAATATATAAAAGTATATTTCTTTTTAGATATATAAATATACTATGCCAAGAAACACATAGATATATTACTTATGTGTGTCTGTGTGTGTGCATATATTATATATGTGCATGTGTCTGTGTGTCTATATGCGTATATGTGTGTGTGTGTGTGTGTGTGTGCGTATATACATACATAAATATATATATACACACACATCATCTCTTTGATATAGCAATAGATTGCACATTTACATGTGTGAGTGTATATATATATATATAGACATATATATATATATATATATATATATATATATATATATATGAGACATATATATAATTATATATCACTTTGATACACAGAGGTTAAACAGATAACTATATTGTACTGTATTATAGATGTGTGTGGGAAGTGATATTTTGTGCATGCATGTATTTGCTTCTGTTGGCTGAAATGCACAGATATATTGCATGTAGATAAAGTATATTTCATTTCCATATCTTTGGCATCATCATCATCATGATGATCATCATTGCCAAACATGTTACCATACTACTACCACCACCACCACCACCACCACCACCATCACTATTATCGTTTTATGCCTGTTTGTTCATGCTGCATGTGCGCATAAGCTCAAATGAAATAGTAAGTTTGCACACAAATCCTTACACACAAATAATTGGTGTTATTCTGAAGATGATGATAATGATGAAGAAGCAGGCAGAAGATGGAACAAAGATTTATATAAGATTTATATATCAGTGAATTCCCGTGTTTATGTACAGGCATTTATGTATGTGTGTGTGTGTGTGTATGTGTGTGTGTGTGTGTGTGTGTGTGTGTGTGTGTGTGTGTGTGTGTGTGTGTGTGTGTGTGTGCATAAATGTCAGCATCTGTGTCTGGATGAACATACAGTGTGTAAATTTTTGGTTCCATTAATATATATATATATATATATATATATTTATATGATCTACCCACGGATTTTTATGCTTGAATGAATAAGATGTATACAGGCATAACATGATATGTACATCCATACAGGGATACACACATACAACTGTGTATATATATGTATATATATATACATATATATATGTACATACATATGGACACACACACCCAATCACAAGTATGTTAGCATGAGTGTACTTAGATATGTGTGTGTGTGTGTGTGTGTGTGTGTGTGTGTGTGTATGTGTGTGTGTGCATATATATATATATTTGTTTATATGAATATATATATATATATATATATATACATATATATATATATATATATATATGTATATTCATAGTTGCACGTCTGAAGCATAGATGTCTATATATTGTCAGTGTGTGTAGTTTTTTAGTCTGCATGTCTACGCGTTCATAAAAACACGCATAGCCCCTCAAATTACAGACATACACATGCATGTAGATGCACATATTAACAGATATAAACATATACATTGACATCAGCCCTGTCCAGCCCATGCCAGCACAGAGACAGACACACACACTATATATATATATAAACACTTCTGCGTGTGTGTATTATATTCAACTGAATGAATTATTGACTGAAAAATGCCAGTTAGGTTACCATTATTTTGGGTTTGTTTGCATTCATTTGATGATTTACAGGCTTCTCCAGATAACCATTTCAGAAGAGTGATATAGTTAGTTGAAGTGGAGTGGGTTCTTTCTCAAAACTGTGTTATTTTGCTTTATTTTCTTTTCTTTGTACCATTTTTTTCCTGTCTCCAGATACTTTCTTCACCACCCACCAACAAACCTTTCAGCTAGCCTCACTCACCTCTATCTTACTTGTTTCTGTTTGGTTCAAGCTGTTATAATTTCTGTCATATTTTTAGTTCCAAGTTCCTCTCTCTGTGTCTTCTTTCTCTTCCTCTCTCTTTCTTTCTCTCTTGCATTCTCTTTTATCTCTTTTCCCATTTCTTCACTCATCTGTTGCGTTTAGAACCTGACACACTGTCTACATTTCCACTGCTTTACATGCACTCATAACACATTTTCTTCTTATTTTTTTATCTTTTACTTGTTTCAGTCATTAGACTGCAGCCATGCTAGGGCAGTGCCTTGAAGGGTTTTAGTCGAATAAATCAATCCGAGGTCTTAAAGCTTAGTACTTATTCTAGAGGTCTCATTTGCTGAACCACTAGCTTACGGGGACATAAACACAACAATACCAGTTGTCAGTGGTGGGGGACAAACACAGACACAAAGATGCACAGACATAAACATACATAACACACACACACACACACACACACACACACACACACACACACACACACACACACACACGCACATATATATGTAAATGTCAAACAATGAGAATGAATACTCAGCACTGCATTGGTGGATAAAAATTCTTTATTTGTGAATTAATACTACCATTGGTTTCATGTTAACCATTTTGATACCAACCCACTGAAACTGCCTCTGGCTCTGTAGTACAAATGTCTTGCTTTCAAAAGTTCTGAATTAAGATCCTCCACCAAACTTTAGTTGCAATTTATGTTCTGAATGCTAGCTCAGTGATAACTAAGTTATTTTACTAA
>NC_142932.1:44099518-44122018 GCF_046866305.1 Octopus bimaculoides | reverse complement strand
TATTAATAATGATATCAATATTACTATTAATATTGTTATTATTGTTGTGATATATTTATGAGATGTAGTAGTTCACCTCACTAAATACATTAGAGTATTTAGCTTCATCTTATCTACATTCAGAATTGAAATATAAAAACCAACCATCTGTGGCTGATAGAATAAGCACCACTCACATACTATTTCAGTTAAATTTAATTAACTATACTTTTTCTCTACAAATTTGGGAGTTAACCAAACAAAATGAAATGTGAACACAAGAGCTGAACAAACATTCTATAGTTCAGATGTTGTTCCCCAAAAATGTATAATCACCAGTATATATTTCCATTTTTGTAGAATGACTCTTTGGGAGTTAGTGTCTTCAGTATGTATGGACACCCAGCAGACAGTGATGGAATGCAGACCTCCCAACTTTTTGGCTTTTTGTCTAGTGTCTTATCACTTCTGTCATTATCTCTCTTCTTAAAATGGTACCAATGTGTAAATTGTTTCTTAGATGATTGCACAACCATCACAAAGAAAGAATGGCCACAGATAAAACGCTGGTAGAACTTTTTTTGCTAATCCTAAATGTTGGTAAAAAATTGGCACTAGGCTACACATTTAGAAGAAGAATAATGTCATTTTAAAGCTTTTTGAGGGAGATCTGGTTGGTAAAGACTGAGGGAGCCAGTTGGGGAGACTATTTGTTTTTTGGTAATAAAACCACCATCACCACCACCACCACCTGATCCATGAATGTCTTTAGTGGAGTCCATTTTTTTTCTGATCTCTTGTCTGAGGATAACTTCCTTCCATCCTCCTATCAGAAAGGCCAAACTGCCTTTCTTCTTTTGACAAAAATTAAAAATGAGAAAAAAGATCTACTCCTATACTTGCCGAGTATATCATTTTATTGAAGGATGAATGTTAAAGCTGACCTCAACAGAAATGGAACTCAGAACATTAAGAGTCATACCTGAATACTGCGACGCACTTTATCCACTACAAACAAGTTTGCAATTTTTCTATTCTAACTCCAAATTTTAGAATGTGCCCAATAAAGATTTGAGGCTAAGGCTAATTTACTAACCAACCAATCAGTTTTAAAACCAAATTTCTAAGCTGCATATATTTCTTTCACATGTCTTGAACACTGGAATTTTGGATTTAGTTGGTCCACACTACATAATTAACAACTTATGTACTTTATATCTTCTAAATTAGAGCTAATTGTATCAACTATGCTAGCAGCAATGTCAAGTTTATTATGGGAAGGAAATGGAAGATGTGATGTTCATCACTAACATAATTAAAATTTAAAAAAAAAGAGATTATCAACCCAAAGGCTGTTGTTATGTTACACTATCACTACTACCACTATTATTATTATTATTATCACTTCCACCACTACTGCTGCTTTCCTTGGACAACAGTACTCTCACTGCCACTTTCACAATTACTGCCACCACTAATAATATTACTAATACCGCAAAAAATACTTCCACCACCACTATCACCACTCACATTACCAACAGAATTGAATGAGACAGAAAATTTAAACATATCCACCTATAAATTTAACTCAAAATAATCAATTTCTAATTTTCATACAAGTGTAATGGTATGTAACCATTCTATTCTTAAATTAAATAGAGAATATGAATTCTTCTCTCTATCAGAATTCCTTGGTAACAATCACTGGACTTCTGTGTGTGTATGTGTAAGCATCTCTACACTAGGACATGTACATGTATACACACACATACATCATTCACACACATCCACATTTACTTTCTCACACAGCTCTCTCTCTCTCTCTCTCTCTCTCTCTCTCTCTCTCTCTCTCTCTCTCTCTGTAACTATCTATCTATCTATCTATCACATACACTTATACAAAGGTTTAAAATAACAAGCTCAAAGAGAAATAATCTAAAAGAAATTTCATAAATAGATTATTATTTTTTTTTTAAAGAACACTTCTAGAACGGATCAGCTAATGATGGTAAATTAAAGTAAAAACAGAAACCACCACCAACAACAACAACAGCAACATCAACAATAATCACAACAGCAACAAATAAACAAACTGTGTACAAAGTAAAATCTAAAATAGAGATATAAATGTTTTAGAAACTTAGTGCAAAGGCATAATTATAGGTTTATATAAATTGTCATAAGACTATGCGTTGCTAAAACTAGTATCCGGCACCAAGCCGGCCATAATACACGGTTATATACATATACAAAAGCAAAGCTAATGAACTGATGTTGTCAGAAATCCTAATTGCAGATATGCAAATTATAATAATGATAATAATAATAATGATAATAATAATAATAATAAATATAAATTTTTAGGAAGGAAAACAAAAAATATAATATATAAAAATAAAAAGTTTTCAAAAAGTATGAAAGTATAAAAATGATAGAAAAGCAAAGAAAGATAGAAAAATAGATTTCAAAAGGGGGAAAATGCTAAACTGAATAAAAATAATAATGTTCAATAATTTTGAGTTTTTAAATAAATTGATGAGATAAGATTAATTTTAAACTTCTAAAATTATTCCCCTGATGAAGACTACGGTAAATATCGTGCCGGAAGAGTGCTCGTTTGCTTTAATAAGTGGCATTATTTTAGTGATTGTTCATGCAGTTGGTGGTAGGCGATCATGTCTTATTTTATAAATTTGCTTCTTCTCAGCCAACTAATGACAGCCGTGATGAAGAAAATGCAAGACAAACATACGATTATAGATAGACAGATAGGTAGATAAAAAGCAAGAGAGAAAAACCCAGAGAGATAGAAATAGTGGGATGGGAAATTCGGATATAAGAAAAATCTTTTATTAAAAGTGAAAAATGATCTGATGAAGTGGAATAAATTAGAACAAGACTATATAGATCAAAAGTTAATAATTGGTGCCTAGTATTTATAGATAAGAAAGTTACAGACTATAACTAACTAAAGCTAAGATTGAAGTAGCATTTTTCATTTCTACATTTAGCTGTTTGATTTGTAATCTCTTCTAGAATTCTGTTGATAACAGAAATACTCAATTTTAAAATGCATGTCAACACTTTTTCTTTTCCAGAGTGGGCATCTGATTTGACCAGTAGATAAAAGAAACAAACACTAAGAGGGGCCTACAGAATACTAAGTATAGTTTATTATGCCAAGTGTGTACATTGTAGAAGCTACATATATATGCAGGCTTGGCAATGTGGTTAAGCAGTTCACTTCACAACCATATGCTTTTGGGTTCAGTAATACTGTATGGCACCTTGTACAAGTCTTTTTGGTAGCCCCAGGTTGAGTGTCACTATCAAACAAGCAGTGTCATTTATTTACAGTCTTCAATAAAAACATATCTAACCAAGGGGTAATATTATCTTGTATGGAAACAGGTGAGCACTAGCAACAAGAAGGGCATCTGGTTGTCGAAAATATCATCATCTCATCATCATTGTTTAACGTCCACTTCCTGTGCTGGCATGAGTTGGACAGTTTGACTGAGGGCTGGCAAGTCAGAAGGCTGCACTAGGCTCCAATCTGATCTCGCAGAGTTTCTACAGCTGGATGTCCTTTTTAACGCCAACCACTCTTAGAATATTGTGGGTGCTTTTTACATGCCACCTGCACAGGAGCCAGTCAGGTGGTACTGGCAACAACCACGCTCGAATGGTGTTTTTTATGTGCCACCAGCACAGGAACCGGTCAGGCTACAATGGCAATGATCACACTCGAATGTGATTTTTACGTGCCACTGGCATGGGAGCCAGTCAGGTGGAACTGGCAACAATCACACTCGAATGGTGCTTTTAATGTGCCACTGGCACAGGTGCCAATCAGGCAGTACTGTCATTGGCCACAACAACAATTTCACTTGCCTCAACAGGTCTTTGCAAGTGCAGTTTATTGCCCAATGATTGAAGGGTACTCTTAACCTTTTCGTTACTAACCCGGCCGTAGCCGGCCGAAAAAGTTTTTGGTTCATAAGACTAACCCGGCCGTAGCCGGCCGAGCGTACCCATTGTTATTTAAATGTATATTTGAACCCAAATCTCGTTAGTACATTCGTTAAAACACCTGATTTCACTTTGCAAACAGTTTAGTTATTGTCTCCGACATTGTTTGGCGTGATATTTGAACTCAGTGAATTTTGGAAGATTTTTTTCCACATTTTTTGCGGCGTTGATTTTTTTCAACTTTGAAGATGGAGAGGAGTTTCATGCTATCAAGCAGTGATTCCGAATTTGAAGGTTTTTCAACAGAAGATATGGAGATATCGAAGAAAAGAATGAACCAGCTACAAAAGCACGTGGTGAACGATAATAAATCGGATATTTCTGTATCACGGTGACAGCGAGGGGATGATTTTACACCAGAATGGAGTAAAAACTTTAAAAAAAAACGTTTTTATTAACAATTTTTCTGAGGAAACAGGGTCTACCCATAGTCCTTCTCAGGAAGCGAAACAATTAGACTTCTTTTTCATGCTTGTTTAAAATGATTACCTGCGGAAACAAACCGTTACACAGAATGTAAACAAACCGGAAAAAAAAGATAGCTTGCGGTTTCCTGCAACTGTAGATGAAATACGGGCATTTTTTGCCATAAATATTATTATGGGTATTAGATAGCTACCCAGAATAACAAATTACTGGAGCGGTCAGGAACCTTTTGGTGATGAATATATTTCCAGTATTATGAACGAGTACGATTTGTGAAGCTGAACCAATATTTACATGTGAGAGACACTAGCAGTACCCACCCCCCCAGTACGTGGAGAACTTTGAGACAAAAATTATGCAATAGAATTGATTAAGAACCCTTTCTTTAATTATGTTCCAAATATCACATTAATATGTTGATAAATAAAAAAGTTACAGGTATTTAATGAGACTAGTCTAAATTCATGATTATTTTAGAATTCAT
This sequence comes from Octopus bimaculoides, assembly GCF_046866305.1. Taxonomy (NCBI): domain Eukaryota; kingdom Metazoa; phylum Mollusca; class Cephalopoda; order Octopoda; family Octopodidae; genus Octopus; species Octopus bimaculoides. Next base: position 44,117,097 of record NC_142932.1, on the reverse strand, counting down.
TTGAAACTCATGAGGGGTGTAATTTGGTCAGAAATATAGTAACGAAAGGGTTAAATAGGCTGGTTACGCTGCACTGGCACAGGCCACAGTTATGGTCTCACTTGACTTGCCAGGTCTTCTTAAGCACAGCATATAGCCAAAAGTCTCAATCACTTGTCATTGCCTCGGTGAAGGCCAATATTCAAAGGTCGTGCTTCACCACCTCATCCCAGGTCTTTCTGGGTCTACCTCTTCCACAGGTTCCCTCTACTGCTAGGTGTGACACTTTTTCACACTGTTGTCCTCATCTATTTACAACATGTGACCATACCAGTGCAGTCGTCTCTCTTGCACACCACATCTAATGCTTCTTAAGTTCAACTTTTCTCTCAAGGCGCTTACACTCTGTTGTGTATGCCCACTGACATTATACATCCAGCGGAGCATATTGGCTTCATTCCTTGCAAGCTTACACATGTCCTCAGCAGTCACAGCCCATGTTTCACTGCCATGTAGCATGGCTGTTCACACACATGCGTCATACAGTCTACCTTTTATATTCTGAGCGAGAAATATCTATATATATATACACACACACACATACACCAACGAAGGACTCAACTATGTTAACCATTTTAAATGTAAATCTAGCCTTTGCTATTGCATACTGCGAGTTCACGACAGTAAAAAAAAAAATGTGAAGCCTGTAAAGGAACCACAGGTATCTACATTAATGTTCCCTCATCAAATGATCTGAAACTAAGAAGTTTTAGCTTTAAACTCATCACTGTAAACTTCAGTGTCATAAAATATGAGATATAGCATGATAAATATAAATCATAACAAGATAAATGTAAAGTGTAACAACCTGCCGTTTATGACAAATGTTAGTAAGTAATGATAATTCTGATGAAAGAGTATTAGAACTTGATAGAAGCTTTGCAATGTGTGTAAATGAGATAAATGAGCAATGCAGGTGAAGAATTAAGCTACAGTTTGTAAGATGGTATCAATAAAGGAAAGCAAAAAAGGAAAAAGATATTATATTACTTTACATAAGTAGTTTAATGAACCTAATATATTTTGGAAAAAGATTCCCCTTTTCAAATAGCAGCAAGGAAATGAAAAGTTTTAAAAAATCTGTTGTTATTGGCAGACCATTCCAGAGAATCATGATGAAAGCATTGCTTGAACTTCTGTAGTTGTGGTTGGTTGAGTTAGGTCGTATCAACAGAAACATGTAGTATGGAGTGGCAGCAGAAACATTTGAAATTCATATAAATTATTTATTTGCATGATTAAAGAATATAATCCATGAACAAGTTATCTACATTGTCAAAAATGTCTTTTAACCAACTTTTCATAGCAGATATTCTTTTATTTGTTTTAGTCATTTGACTGTGGCCATGCTGGAGAACTGCCTTTAGCCAAACAAATCAACCTCAGGACTTATTCTTTGTAATACAGCACTATATTTAAGAGATAAGGAATTATGTACATTATTTACATTTGACAGATATTTGTCCTCATCTTGTTTGTTGTTAACACAACGTTTCAGCTGATATACCCTCCAGCCTTCATCAGGTGTCTTGGGGAAATTTTGAAACTGGGTTCTCATTCCTAAGGTATCTTTTGATGTTATTATTATTATTATTATTGAGGTCACTGCCTGGAATCAAATCTTGGGGTTAGTAGCCTGTGCTCTTAACCATTATGCCCAAGGGCATATGACGTAGTGGTTAAGAGCACAGGCTACTAACCCCAAGATTTTGAGTTTGATTCCAGGCAGTGACCTCAATAATAATAATAATAATAATAATAATAAAAATGATAACATTGAAAAATACTTTAGGAATTAAAATCTAGGTTCGAAATTTCTCCAAGACACCTGATGAAGGCTGGAGGGTATATCAGCCGAAACATTGTGTTAACAACAAACAAGATGAAGGCAAATATCCATCAAATGTAAATAATGTAAATAATGTTATTCTTTGTAAACCTAGTACCTATCTTATCAGCCTCTTTTGCCAAATCAGTAAGTTACAGGGACGTAAACACACCAACATCAGTTGTCAAGCAAGGGTGGGAGGGACAAACACAGACACACAAACATACTCACACACACACACCAACAAAGGACACAACTTTGTTAACCATTTTAGATGTAAATCTAGCAAAACACTAGAAGCAAAATTGGGAGAGTAAATGAGATGTAGTAGCCTTTATATTTATCTTGTTAGAATTTATGTTTATCTTGCTATATCTCATATTATATGACACTGAACTTTACAGTGATGAGTCTAAAACTCAAACTTTTTAGAATCAGATCAATTGATGCAGGAACATTAATGTAGATACCTATATATATATATATATGTATGTATGTATATATGTATGCATCATCGTCATCATCATTTAGCATCTGTTTTCCATGTTGGCTTGATTGGAGCTGGTAAGCTGGAGAGCTGCACAAGAATTCGATCTAAATTTGGCTCGGTTTCTATGGATGGATGCCCTTCCTAATGCCAACCACTCCAAGAGTGTAGTAGGTATCTTTTATGTATCACCGGTATGGATGCTTCCATGTCACCCACACAGGTGCTTTTACAGGTGACCAGCACAGAAACTGTTATGTGTCACTGGCCACAACCACCATTTCACTTGGCTTGATCAGTTTTTTTCAAGCACAGCAGATCATCAAAGGTTACAATCACCTGTTATCACTCCCGTGTAACTCCACATTTAAGATCATGCTTCACCATCTTGTTCTATATCTTCCTGGGTCTACCACTTCCACAGGTTCCCTCTACAGTTAGAGATCGGCATTTCTTTATGCAGCTGTTCTCATCCATATGCATCATTAGAAACATTTTGAAGGTAGAGTAAACAATCATCACAATATTGACCTCCATTGATGCTTGGGAACTGGTCTGCCATTTCATAAAGTATAAACATACCGACCAAATCAGCTATTTGTGCTGAATCAGAACTTCTCATCATGACATCAAAACCATTGGGTCAATGGAAATTATGGAAGCAACATTCTATAACAGGAAGCTTCTCTTATTTACAACCGTAACTGCTATTCACACAGCCAATTTTATGAAACTACTGAGTTACAGTACATATAGTTTACAGGAGACATAGATCAGGCACTTTTGCTAAAACTGTATCAATGTGAAGATAAGTAGAAACAGCAATGGACTTCTTTACAGTTTCTATTTACCAAATTTTGCTTACACTTAAATGGCCAGGCTTAAGGCTAGAATAGAAGATATTTGCTCAAGGTACCAATCAGTGGGATGAGACCCAAAAGCACATGATATGAAACAAACTTCCTAAAACACATGCACATGCATGTGTCTATAAATAAATGTGTGTGTGTGTGTGACTGAATGTGTGAAATACAGGCACAACAATCAATACATAGAGATCACTAGTAAAAAGAGATGTTTAGGCAAGAATGAAACTGAAGAGGTTATACTGTGCTTAAAATTGTTGACTTCCAGTTATCATATGTATTCGATTCCTAAAAAGAATTTGGTATTAAGCATAAATTGTTACACAGCAAAATTGAATTTATTTTAATTGATTCATCATTTTCATAGCTACTTGGCTATAGATTACACATATAAATTTTTATGCATGCTTTTTTCATACATCTGCACATTTTCCACGTGTATATATATGTGCTCTATATTCAAGATGTATCACTAATATACTAGTGAGCTGTTTATTTTATCTATTTCATATTTTCTGCTTTGTATTTCATGTTATCTATAAATATATAACATTTATTTTAATTAAATGAAATCGAAATTAACCATAATATAGTGTTCAGCACACCCAGTTTCAGTACATATGGTGTATACCATACACCAATGTATGTTTGCATGTGTGTGTATGAGTGAAGGAAAGAATGATAATTTGATATTTCTTTTGATTTTGCTTTCAATCATTTACCCACTCACCTCCTTTGGAAAAATTTATGAGTCATAATTATTTAGAAAAAATGTTGGTATGACTTTTTATTTTTAAGTACCATTTGGTTTCTCTCTCATTTATTTTATTTATCTCTTTGTCTTTGTTTTGTTAATCATTTATTGGTTGTCAGTTGACTATCTAGGTCAGTGGTTCTTAACCAGGGTCTATATGGCCCTTGAGGGTCCATATAAGATTTTGTTGTTAAAATTTATATTCAATAAATCAGTTATAAATCTAAAATACATAAAATATTTTAACAATTTTATTTATACAATTCCTAACAATATTTAATAATAAAAATATAATAGAATATTTTTTAACTTTGAATGGCTATGAAGGTTCACCCAGGTAAAATGGGAATCAAAGGGACCCACAGGCCAAAAATAGTTGAGAAACACTGATTTAGGTGCTTACTGTAGTAAATATTGAATTCCAAAAAATGTTTTAAAGTAAAAATATAAAACAAGAAGTTCTCTGTCCTTCACTTAGAGAATTTCATTGCTGTCAGCTGAACTACATCTTGTCGGCAATTAAAAAAAAAACTGCCTGATTATTTAATTCAACACCATGTACTCAATATTTCATTACATCTGTGTCCGTTTGTAGTGCAGACTATCTTTCAAATTGCTAATTCGTCCAACCAAGCCATTGCTTACCACACTTTTCCTGCAGACTCCATGACAAATCTCTCCAAGTTCTGTAAAAGAATACAAGACAAAACCAAATAATAACATCTATAAATAAACATATAAACAAATAAATAAACTTTAAAAAAAAGACAATGCAACAATATAACAAAACAACAACTAAATTAATAAAAATGCAATGGCATTAATTTTTATTCACATATACCATCAAGATAGGCTGAAACTAATTCTTGAACTGTAATCTAAACATGCAGAAGTAGGTGGGCGTGGGTGGAGAAAATGAGAGAGAAAATATTTGAAAAGAAAAAACAATAAGAATAGAAGCAGAAATAAAAACATTAAAAAAAAAATGGAATTGATAGATTAAAAGGCAAGTGATTGGAAATGAAATGAGAAGAGTTGGATATAGAAGAATAAGAACGAAAGAAAGATGTGGTGATAGGGGTAGTTGTAGGAGTGTTTTGAAATTTCAATAAAGACTCAAAGAATAAATAAAATAATTTTTATTTATTTATTTTACATATATTTATTTATTTATTTAATTGAAATTTGTATTTATCTATTTCATTTTTTTTCTTTTCTTTTCGTTTATTTTTGTCTAAATTCTGCAGCATGTAAATTGGTTGGAGAAAATAGCTTATCAGTCAGCATGGCACTAGTGAGATAATAAACTCTAGCTGCGTTGACATACACACCACGATTTAGTGTTAGCTCTGATATCAAACTATTTATACATTCAAATTTATGCAAATTCAATTACGAAGAAATGAAATAAAGATCAAATAAAGCAACAACAACAACAACACCACCAAGCAGCAGAAACAACAGACAGGACAATTCCAACAATAACAACAATAAGAACCTCTACTAATACAATAACTACAACACCAACAAAAACTGTAACAAATGGCAAGACAAATATGACAAAAAAAAAACAAAACAAAACAGGTGAATCCTTCAACCCATTGAAACCTGATTTAATTTTGCTCTGTTATCGATATTGCGATTAGCAAGGTAACTGAAGAAGACCAGTAGGTCTACAATAGATCGCTAGATTGCTAGCTATAATGCAGTAGTAAAAGTTTAATTGGTGAAAAGACAGCCTTGAATGAGTTGTCATCATCAGTACTAAATGGTTATGACTGCAACAGACACTGACGGCTCAGAGATTTATTGGCATACCAGACTGGCTCTCTATATATAGCCATCATCATCCTTGCTTTAAATCCAGCTTGTTTGGTGTTGTTGTGCTTGTTGATGTTGTGGTTGGTTTTGGTGGTGGTGGTGGTGGTTGGCAGTGATGTTTATCATTTGGTCAGCAGCATTTCATCTGCTACCATTCCTTATGTGCTAGTTCATGTTATCCTGGCTTAGGTCTTCCAATGGATCATGTTGTTCCAGTATTTTAGACAGTAAGAATTTATTTATTCATAGGAAGGTTCGGCAGGTCTGTTTACATGCCAAGTGATTTGCATAGTTGTACATTCATTGGCTGAAAGAGATTACAGCAGTAGTTTTTACAATTGCATCATATATTCAGCATTTAAAATTTGACTAAGTCATTGACCCCACCCCCATCCTTGTCATCTTCCATCTTTAAAAGCATACTAGATTATGTTTTTTTTCTTCGCATTTTCTTAACTATTGAAATGTTATGATAATTTCCTGTTTAATTAGTTTAACAGAAACCCACTTTAACATTAATTCCCCGAGTTTATATCATTATACAGATTACAGAATTAGAAAGAGCTGAAGCTTTGAGCATTACTTTTACTCACGTAGAACATTTCTGCACCCTTTCATTATATTCCTATAGAGCAGAAGAGCAGAGCAGTACAACTGTAATAAAGTTGGCTGGCTGTAGTTCCTGTTTATTGTTATGGAATTATTGTATATATCATATTTATTGTTGAACAAGTTATAATATTTGCTTGATTTAATTTACGTATTCTTGTGCAATGGGGCACATCCATGTATAGTTACATATAAGACAATAAATTGAAAGATAGATATACGTTTGTTTCTGGGCATGCACACATGCAATAAATAGCTATATATGTATTAATATATACTTTTATATAGAAGTACATATATATAAATACTTATACTATATTTCATATATATATATATATATATATATAGGGCAGGGAATATACTACAATATATATATTCCTATACTGTAACATATATATTTTCATATTTCACTTAGGCATAGCAAGACCAATAATCTGGTGTAGAACTCAACATATATATATTTCAGAACAAAGTGTTGGCTGAGTATAGAGCAGTAATAAAAAAGAAAGATGACAAAGGAATAAATGAAGATAATCATTGATTCCTTTATCATCTCTCTTTCTATGACATATACATACATATATATATATATATACTTATACTACAAAAGATATATATTGTGGTATATACTTATATATATATATATATATATATATAAGAAAGACAAAAAAATGTAAAAACGCACAGGAGATTTGTATTATAAAATTTATGCTAATATAAATATCATAATGAAACAAAGAATTGTATTACAACATTATATAATAAACTGGGAGTACTGGTTTCGTGTTTTACGCTAATCAAACTTCAAAGTCTCAGATTTAACTCATGGGAACAACAAAAATGGTGTTCCTATGAGTTAAATCTGAGACTTTGGAAGTTTGATTAGTGTAAAGCACGAAACCGGTACTCCCAGTTTATTATATAATGTTGTAATACATCTCTTTGTTTCATTATGATATTAATATTAGTATAAATTTTATAATACAAATCTCCTGCACATTTTTACATATCTTTCTTTCATAAATATCTACAACCACGTATTAACAAGATCTGACACCTTTATGTTATATAAACACACACATATATATAGGCACAGGCGTGTCTGTGTGGTGAGAAGCTTGCTTTCTAACCTCATGGTTCTGGGTTCAGTCCCACTGTATGATACCTTGAGCAAGTGTCTTCTACTATAGCTGTCCACCAAAGCCTTATGAGTGTATTTGGTAGACAGAAACTGAAAGAAGCCCGTCGTATATATGTGTGTGTGTGTGTGTGTATATATATATACACGCGTGCGCGCCTATGTTTGTCCCTACATCCACTGCTTGACAACCAGTGTTGGTGAGTTTATGTCCCTGTAACTCTGCAGTTCAGCAAAAGAGATCAATGGAATAAGTACCCGGCTTAAAAAATACATTACAGGGATCAATACATTCAACTATAAATTCTTCAAGGTGGTACCCCAGCATGGCTGCAGTCTAATGACTGAAACAGTTAAAAGATAAAAGATATATATATATATACACTACAATATGTATGTATATGTCTTCAATACTATTTTATGGACGAGACAGTTGAGTTATGCAGTGAATTTATAATTGCATAAAAACAATACAAGGCTTAAATGAAGGTGTCTGTAAATATGTAATCAAGAACACATAAGTAAACACATGTCTATTTTATGTATGTGTTTGTAGCTAGAGAGGGGATGACCTCACCTATGTTTCAATTCCATTTGAAGTCTTCTTCAACATATTGCACCAGCATGACCGCAGCCACTTGGCTGAAACACATAAAAAAAAAAAAAAAAAAAAAAAAAAAAAAACATGTGAACACCCGTTTCTGTCTACATAGGAATATATAGCAAATGGTTTAAAGGCCCATGAAATGTGGAAATATCAGTCAAGAGGAAATCCTAATTTACATAACATTAGTACTTATTAAATAGCTTAATTAAATACTAAATTGTGCACTTTGTGAACTGTTAAAGGATAAGTAAATGCCTTTTACTTGTTTCAGTGATTCAATTATGGCCATGCTGGAGCAGCTGCTTGAATGGTTTTGGTTGAACAGATCCATCTCAGAACTTATTTTTTAGTCTGGTAATTATTTTGTTCATTTGGTCTCTTTTGCTAAAACAACTAAGCTCTAGAGACATAAACAAACCAACACTGGCAGTCAAGCAGTGGTGATAGGAATACACAGGTACAGATATGCACAGAATATATATATATATATAATATATATATATATATATATGTATAAAATGTATGTATATGAGGGGATGCTGAAAAGTTCCTGGCTTTGGATAAAAGAAAATACAGGTGATCAGTTAATTATGATCTTATTCAACATATTCCCCTCTCAGATTCATGCACTTGTTGCAGTGATCCTTCAGTTTTCTAAGCCCTGTAAAACAACTCAGAAGTTTGGGCCTCCAACCAGACCTTTTGCCATAACCTTAAAGCCAGGAACTTTTCAGTACCCCCTTGTCTATATATATATATATATATATATATATATATGTGTGTGTGTGTGTATATTAAAGTTAGGTAAGGCTGGTTTATGGGATGACCTTAGCTTTATGGACAAGAAACCTAAGGTAATCCCATAAACTGGCCTTACCTAATTTTAATATATACTGCTCTATAACTTAGAGTGTGCTTCTTTTTTCTGGTTTATGTTTTTACAGACGATATATTATATATATATATATATATATGTAAATTCAGTATTATGTATATTCATCCACACAGTTCTCTCTACCAAATTCACCCACAGTTCTCTACCAAATCATGTGGCACCAGCAACAGAGAAGCCTGTTTTGGCATGGTGTTTTTACAAATGGATGCCCTTCCAAACACCAACCACTTTACAGTATGGACTGGATGCACCAGCACTGCCTTCAAGGATATTTTAGTCAAAAATCTTGACCCCAGGACTTATTCTTTGTAAACCTAGTACTTATTCTATTGGTCTCTTTGGCCAAACCACTAAGTTACAAAGACATAAACACACCACCTTCGATTGTCAAGCAGTGGTGATGGGGACAAACACAGACACAACGACATGCACATAGATACACACACACACACACACACACATATATGTACACACACACACACACACACACACACACACACACACACACACACACATACACACACAGTTTCTGTCCACCAAATCCGCTCGCAAGGCTTTGGTCGGCCTGAATCTATAGTAGTAGACAAGGTGCCATGCAGTAGACAGGGTGCCATGCAGTAGACAAGGTGCTATGCAGTGGGACTGAACCTAGAACCATGTAGATGGGAAGCAAGCTTCTTACCACGTGTGTGTGTGTGTGTGTGTACTATACATATAAAATTTTGTTCATTAGGTTCAAAGTGGTGACTAGTTTTCCGGCTTATAGATTCTGCTAACAAGTTTTGATCCTATTTGAAACAGTGTTACTAAAAAACATGCATCAGCATTCTCAAAAAAAAACAAATGTTGCAACTTCCCATTTTCTCTTCATACGTTCATACTTTCTCAAGAAATCAGTTTTGCATCAGTTTCGTTTTAATTTTACTTTTCCTGGATTTTCTTTCATTGCTTTATCTTTCTCTTGTCTTCTTTCACTGCTTTACCTTTCTCTTGTCTTCTTTCACTGCTTTACCTTTCTCTTGTCTTCTTTCACATCTTCTTTATCTTTTCCCAGCTCTATTTAAGCTCCGCTCTCTTTCTATCTCTGAATTCATATCTATCACTGTCCTTTTCTGTACTCTGTTTTTGTTATTTCTCTCTCTCTCTCTGACATAGAAAGATACATATTTCTCATCAAGTATCATATCACTAATAAAATCATTATATTCATTCCATCTTTTTTTCTTGTCTACTCCCTCTCCACCCCCTCTTTGCATTTCTTTTCCACTTTCTTAATACTTTCTATTTCTTTTTCTTGTTCTATGAATGACTACATCTATCTAACTGACCCCTTCATCCACTAACCAACACAAATGCATCGTTCTGTTTTCTTCTTTTTACCATACATCAACTCCCTCATCACCTATAAAGACTAATTTTCTTGAACCATACAAAAACACAAATACACTGAAAAAGTGATTTTCTTTTGTTTTCACACATGATCTCTCTTTCGCTCTCTCTCTCTCTCACACCTTCTATCTTTATCACTTTGTTTTTTGTCTCTCTCTCTCTCTCTCTCTCATTTGCATATACATACACAGATATCTTTTTCCACGTATCCATCCATCCTTAGTCTCTTCTTCTTCTTTCTCCCTGCCTCTCTTTCTCTCTCTCACACACACACAACTGCTCAGCATATATTAATGTGGACATATATTACACGAAGGAAAATAAATACATCCAAGCACACATCATTTCACACACATAAGAACATGAAGAAATATCAAACAAATTTGCTATAAAGTCATTTACAATTTATTAGTTATGGCTTTACGTCAAAATTAATTCTTCTTCAGATAGCCACTAGTGTATGTATGAGGCACATGAACAGAAACACACTGAGGCAATGACCATTATTACTGTTTTATTGATCCTGTTGCAGTTGTTGCTGTTTAACCTGAAGTTAGCTCTGACTGAGGAGACCTAAGATCATACATTTTCTGGCTTTGACTATCTTGTCTTGTTTTTTCTGACATCATAATATATGCGTGTGTATGTGTGTGTGATTGTGTGTGTATTATATTAATAAAATAAAAGAAAATAGCTGTATACTGCTTTATACTTTACAAAACATATACGTGTTTTGTTAATTCATCGCTGGGATTCCATAATTACTGTTGAAACATTGTAGTCTTGCCAAAACACTTCTCTGGTGTTCAGTAAAGAATACATAATAGTATGTAAATATTTATATGCTATTGTCTGTATCTTTATGTGCTTTGAGATCCATTGTTCTAAAAATAAATAGAAGAGTTATTTCATGGTCTCTTGAAAATTTATAAATTTTTAGGACATCAACTACATACATTTAAAGCACATAAATATATATATAGTGGTTTACTGGTTTAGAAATTTGTAATTTTTTCCCATTTCAAACTTCAATAAGCAAAAAAAATGGTTATTTTATAGTTCAGAGTTGCTAACCATGAACTATAAAATAACCGTTTTACAGCTTATTGTACTTCGATACAGAAAAAATTCACAACCTTCTACGTCAATGAACCACTATTGTTCCTGAAAGTTGTTTTTTATACCTTCTACAGAGATCTTGAAGCTCACTAACTTCCTACACCTTGATCCTTGGATCTTATCTTTACACACATATATATTTTCTTCCCTATCGGCTAACTCTGATGAGCGTAAAGTTATATAACCGGATTGTTACCTAACACTCCATTGTATTCTTTACACAAAACCGATTGGTAAGACCAGCCATGATGGATACTTAATACTATCTTTTCAGATAATATATAATGGCTTTGCTAATGATGTCATTTACTTGTAGTTCACCATGAAAACACATCCAGGTTTACTTGACATGTCTTAATATGTTGTGCAACCTTTGTAAACAAAAGTACTCACTCATATAATGCTCCTTGTCTCCAGTTCTCCATGTAAATATGTCTGGGCTGTTCGTTGTTTGACAGGCTGAGAGATTATGGCCTCACTTAGAGGCAGGTGGCAGTTGGCTACAAGACAGGCATCCAGCCATTGAAAACTCTAGACATACATTTGTCTGACCTATGCATCTGTTGAATAGTAGGCTTTAAAGCAATGATGATGATGAAGATATATATTTTGTCAAAGTATGAGATTTGTATCTGAAAGGTGGGAAGACTATTGAATCAATCTGTCTGTGCTAATTATTTTATCACTCAGCCTATGCGCAATACATTCTTTTTCTACTGACTGATTTCAATCATTGAACTGCACCACCCTCAAAAGTTTTGTCAATCATCATTTTTTCAGTCTGCGGAGCAATGGCTAAAATTTGCCCTGTTTATAATTATACCATATGTTACATATAAAGTCCACTATTTATTCTGGTCTGATATTTATTTTACTGCTTCTGTTTGCTGAACTACTAAGTTACAGGACATAAAAAGATACAACTTAGACCAGTGTAAGCATGACCATACACATGCACGAGCACATAACATACTTTTAAGCAATTGACAACTACCAAATTTACTTACAAATCATTGATTAAGCCAGACGTATAGGAAAAGACACTTGACTAAAGTGTTGTACAGAGAACTGAACTCAAAACCATATGGCTTCAGAGCAAATGTCTTAACCACACAACCATACCAACATAATGGTATTTTTTAGAGTTTCCACGTTATCAAATTCCACTTGCAAGGTGTTGGTCAAGCCAAAATAAGGTGAAAGAAACTTAATTAAGGTATCACACAATGGGACTGAAAACTGGAACCATATGGTTGCACAACAAACTCTTTAACTATTCTGCAATGCTTGTGCTTATAGTTCATATTTTCAAAAATGTCCTAAGTGTTGTATAGTTGGGGTGCTGTTATATTTCTGGTACTCCATCCTTCCTATTTTTGTACATATTCATGAAGATAAGTTGTTTTTGTTTTGTTTGTTGGCACTCCGTTGCTTACGACGTTGAGGGTTCCAGTTGATCTGATCAATGGAACAGCCTGCTCATGAAATTAATGTGCAAGTGGCTGAGCATTCCACAGACACGTGTACCCTTAACGTAGTTCTCGCGGATATTCAGCGTGACACATTGTGACAAGGCTGGCCCTTTGAAATATAGGCACAACAGAAACAGGAAGTAAGAGCGAGAGAAAGTTGTGGTGGAAGAGTACAGCAGGGTTCGCCACCATCTCCTGCCGGAGCCTCGTGGAGCTTTAGGTGTCTTCGCTCAATAAACACTCACAACGTCCGGCCTGGGAATCAAAACTGCGATCCTATGACTGCGAGTCCGCTGCCCTAACCACTGGGCCATTGCGCCTCCTGAAGATAAGTAATTTTGATACAAAACAGATTTTATGTTTAGTTTTGTTTTTGTTTTTTCTCATATGTTATTTGCTGAAGATTTGACTCATAACCACCTGGAACAGAGTAATGCTGGGGATATTGATAGAGTAGTTGTTATTGTTTAGCCCCATAGTCATTGCTGATTGAATAGCTTGTGATCAAAAGCATTCCAGCCATCTTTTTAGGATGATTTAGTTTTAAAAAGCTGAAGGTTAGTGGGAAAAATAAAAAAGGAATTGCCCTCCCTCAAAATTCTAAAAACAACAACAGTAATAATTATTATTATTATAATCATAATAATAATAATAATAAAAACCCTATTGAAAATATTGATGGATTTCTAGAGTAGTATAGTTCAGGGGCAGAAGAAAGACTTCATATTGTTTTGGTGATATTGGTGGGAAAATGATGTAATGAAAATGTTAATGTATGAGGAGCAGTGGGGAACATGAGATGGGTGCAGATAGTGTTTTGAGTGGAGTTGGAGTACAGTTACAAAGCTCAGCAGTGCCAAGTCTTTCACAGTAGTGATAGAATAAGCAGAAAGAGGGTGAGAGAGGAGAGATGGTGCAAAATATGCCAATGAAGCAGAGGTTAAAGATTATTGGCAAGAAAGGTTTTGTCAATCAGTCAAATGATATTGCATTGATAATTACATCATGTTACTACTGTTTCATCAATAGAGTTTATTATTATTATTATTATTATTATGTTCATCATATTTTTCTGTTTTGTTTTGGGCTATTTTTTCTTTCTTTTTTTACTCAGTTGGTTCCATTTCATTTGATCTGTCTTTTAGTGAAATTATAGATTAGGATTTTTGCTTTTTAATATTAATGGTAATTGAGAGTGTGGTAGAGTGGTGGACTTCTGGACTAAGAGTGTTAGCATATTTAGTTACAGCCCTTTGTGTTCTGGATTGGAATCCTGCCGAGGCTGATTTCATTTTACAATCCCCCCCCCCCCCCCAGAGGTCATTTTAAAGTAGTACCAGTCATGTACAGGCATTGATTCAAGTTATAATCCACTTTCCTTAGAAATTTATGGCTTTTTGCCAGACTTAGACATTAATATTGTTTCATGATTATTCTTTCACTTATAGTCATGACCTCTACCTTAAAAATATGGTGGTGGATCCTCATCATTTGATGGTGAGGATTCAGTTGTTTAAGCACCTGAATTACCTGTTTTTGAATAAACTGAGTATTCCACAGAGATGTATCTCCTTATCATAATTCTTGGGCAGAATTATTGTGACATAGTGTGTGACAAGGCTGTACCTTTGGAATTACGGGTACAAGCCACTTGACAGGTTTCTGTAGTTTCCATCTACTCAATTTATGTCACTAGTTATGAGTCAAGCTGAGGCTCTAGAAAATGACATTTGCACAAGATTCCACATGGGGAGATCAAACACAGAACCTCATGGTCAATAGCTTCTTAGCTATTGGGCCATGCAGTAGAAATATGTACACTAAGTAAAGTAGGATTGTCTGTGTTGCAACACTGAGTATAACAACTGTTTCACTCATAGGACTTGGGATCTAATGCTATTATTGAAGAGATGAGCCCAAAATACCGTGCAGTAAGGTGGATTGGAGATGTGTTCAAACTTGAGACTCTATATTTGTGAAGTAAATTTCTTAACCACTTGGTCATGCCTGTACTGTATGTATATATTACATATACATAAACTACCTTTTATCTTTTACTGGTTTCAGTCATTAGACTGCAGCCATACTGGTGCACCACCTTGAAGAATTTTTAGTCAAATGAACCAACCCCCAGCACTTAATTTTTCCTAATCCTGGTATTTATTTTATCGGCCTCTTTCAACAAAGCACTAAATTACGGGGACATAAACATGCAAGGAAGTCCAATATTGAGTTAATGTTGTTGGTGTACATAAAAACCAAGAAAAAGTATCAACTGGCATGGATTTCGATAACTCCATACGGCTAAGCTAGGATATCCTCATCAGAAGAACTAGGCAAGAGCTTTAGGAAAAATATTGTTTATGAATTTATTTAGGTTCTATAAATTAGAAAGATAGTGATACACAAAGGAAGGGTTAAAGTGATAGATGTAAAGATAGGGAGGGAGGAGAAAACGGTGTTTAGCAGTGGTTCAGTCCGTTATTATAGATACACATACATATATTTTGTGTGTGTGTGTGTGTGTGTGTGTGTGTGTGTGTACTGGTCTCCCCACCAATCCAGTGGGGAGATATTTGAAAGCTACAACAATGAAAGAAAGTGCATTGTGACTTGCAGTGTACAACATCTGATAGTTTGGTCAATACAATAATACACACATAAGCATACATTCATTTATACATAAGCCAGTCCAGATTAGTAGGCCACTGAACAAGCTTAAATAAACTACTTTACTCCACATTTGTCAGCATTGAGAACTCATCCCTATCACAAAGCAACAATGGATGTTGTTATTTACTTGAATACATAAAACCATATACAAAAACGAAGTATGTATGTATGTATGTATGTATGTATGCATGTATGCATGCCATTTCAATATGTGACCGCGTGTGCATCATTGGCGATTTTCTTTCTCTGTCTTCCCTTCTTTGGACTTTTCGTATATTTCTGATGAGGAGCTCTGCTCAAAACGTGAAATCCTCTTTGTTTTCTTTCCTTTCCTGAGTGTCCAATACTACTGTACTGCTGTACTGCTTGGCATTCTCCCCCCCCCCCCCAAGCTTCAATACGAACATTTCAGAGCATTTGGATGTCAATCTGAGTACATGTACCGAGAGTGATAAAAATCAAACATCCAGTAAACATCATGGTGTTTGGAGTGATCATGAGTGATGGCAACGTTATGCCTCCACTCATCTTCCCACACAGCCTCACACTCAACACAGCAGCCTACATCAAGACCCTGAAGGATGTAGTGCTGCTCTGGGTCATGAGAGTGGCTTCTGGAAGACCCTATGTCTAGCAACAGGACTCTGCACCATGCCACACAAGCATGAGAACCCAGTCATGGCTGTCAGACAATTTCTGCGACCACATCACCCTAACATCTGGCCACCTAACTCCCAACACTGCAACCTCCTTGATTATTATCTGCGGGGTGCAGTTGAGTGAGAGACCAACAAAACTCTTTGTAACACCAAAGATGAACTGAAGGCAAGGATTATGGCAGTATTCACCAACTTCAACAAGAAGACCGTCCAGAAGATTTGCAGGAAATTCCAAAGTTAACTGAAGGCCATGGTTGAAGCCAATGGCGATTTTATTGAATAAATTTACACTTTAGTATTTCAAGATATTTTTATGTAATTTTGGTAAATATACCTGTTAAAATGAGATGCCAATGTTATTTTCATTTTTGTGTAATTTAGATGACAATATTTTCACTGTACCCTGTATATATATATTTGACAGGCTTCTTTCAGTTTCTGTCTACCAAATCCACTCACAAGGCTTTGGTCAGCCTGAGGCTATAGTAGAAGACACTTGCCCAAGGTGCCATGCTGTGAGACTGAACCTGGAACCATGTGGTTGGTAAGAAAGCTTCTTACCACACAGTCACTCCTGTGCTTATCCACACAGCCACTCCTACGCTTATATATATAAATATACACACACACATATATACACACACACACACACACACAAAATTTAAGAACTTGCATTAAATTCTGTAGATATTACATGTCCAGAAAAATATACAGATGCATACATATGCAATAGAAGCACATATAGATTCAAGTAGAAAGAAATACACATACACACACACACATACACATACACACATATACATACACATAGACACACACACGTGCACACAAATACAAACCAGATACAATTGCTCACATACACGCACACTTACATGCAAAAGAATAATCACCAAGGTTCTCAGTTTGATATGGCAGTTACGGGTTTTTGTTATTGTTGTTATCAACGCCATAACAACATTTTCTTAGTTTCATGGCTGAATGCCCTAGAGGTATAAGCTCAGTGGTAAATGGTATCAAAGTTTCATTGTCATGTTCTTATCTACTCTGACACTTTTAATATATCATCATTATCATCATCATCATCATCATCATCATCACCACTGTCATTATGTGTCACTTCCAGGAAGAAGGAACAGCAGAGACCATAGCCTCCAGATGGGGTTAGGGGCTGAAATGCTAGTGAGAGAGAGAGGGGGGAGGGAGGGAGGGGTCGTCTTGTGTGG
>NC_142932.1:44095127-44097627 GCF_046866305.1 Octopus bimaculoides | reverse complement strand
ATATATATATATATATATATATATATGTGTATGTATATATATATATATATATATATATTATATATATTAATCAAAGTGTACAGAATTATTCATCCATGACAGCTGATCTTACCAGTTGGTTTTCACATGTGGAGTTCAATGGAGTGTTAGGTAACAGTCAGATTATGTAATCCTGTACTCTTCAGAGATGGCAGTTATGGAAAGAAATATGGCAACCATGGTCTCCACAGAGGCAATGACCAAGACCTTTGGCCTTATGTCATGCTTGAAATGAAGACCCATCAAGCCAAGTAAAATGGCAGATGCCGGTGACATGTAAATGGCACCCATGCCAGTGGCATGTAAGAGCATCCATTTCACTCTCGGAGTTGTTGGCATAAGGAAGGGCATCCAGCCATAGAAAACCATGCCAAATCAGACTGGGGTCTGATGCGGCTTTCCAGCTTACCAACCCTAGTCAAACTGCCCAACCCATGCCAGCATGGACAACAGACACTAAATGGTTATGATGACGATGGTATGTATGTATGTATAGATAGATAGATATTTAGATAGATAGATAGATAGATAGACGGACAAATGAAAAAAAACAACAAAAGTCAAAACTTCATCCACAATGAATGTATTGGGTTGACACTCAGTTTAAGATGAAAAAAAGTGGGGGATGAAAGAAAGAGGAAAGATCCAGAGAGAAGGAAAAGAATAGTATAACTGATAGAAAATGGAATGAACAACATTCTTTATTTGAAATCACTAAGATTGGTTCGACACATTTTTACTCCTGTAGTTCATTGGTAAGAAGTTGTGTAATCATTTTGTAATAAATCCAAGTTGTAAAATGCTCCTTCTCGGATGATTGTGTAGATAAGCTCTTCATTAGATCCTCTCTCCATTTCATGCCATAGAAGAATCCATATCCAAATTGATGTGTCATTTTCAGCAGTTAACAGTCAAGACCAGATCCATAAATACAGTAATGCACAAAATACAATTACAATCAAAATACAAAATACATAAATGATGAAATAGATAAAAGAAAAGAAAAAGGTCAGGTTGACTATAAATTACCATTCTATCTCAAATACTGCATTTCCACTGTATGATGACATCAGATAGCTTATAACTGTAGATGAGCTGAGCATGGCATTTTACAAGGTTTTTAACTGAAACTTATTTAACCACATATATATTGTTTTATTCTTTTACTTGTTTCAGTCATCTGACTGTGGCCATGCTGGAGCACCGCCTTTAGTCAAACAAATCGACCCCAGGACTTATTATTTGTAAGCCTAGTACTTATTCTATTGGTCTTTTTGTCAAATCACTAAGTTAATATTTCAGGCTCTGATGAAGCTATATAGCATTCAACTATGAGTACACTTCACCTTACAGGAGAAACAGCTGTAAGCTGATGAAGTTCATAAAATAATCACTTATTCCTTTGTCATCCCGTTTTCTTATATACATACATATATATATATATATATATATATATACACACACACACACACACACATAAAATTTAGCATTCATATACCCATTTTGGTTTGCCATCAATATAATATTCTATTTTATTTTAACATCTTAGGATTCTTTTCTGCGTTGTAGATGGAAATAAGTTATGTTTTGTGTGTGCGTGTGTGTGTGTGTGTGTGTGTGTGTGTGTGTGTGCATATGTGTGTGTACTTGAACTTCTCTGCGTTAATATGTATGTGTGCATGTCTGCGTGCATGCTGATGTATGTGTATCCAGTAAGAGCATCATTTAATTTGTTAAGTTTCTTTGCCTTTATCACGTAGATGTGGGAGTGAACGGTGGAGGTGGGGAAGTGGTGAGTTTGGAGTGAGGGGGGAACCTGGTAAGTAACAGCATAAAAGGCAAGGAGGCAGGAGGCAGGAGGAGGCATAAGCAGTGGCAAAAGGAGGCAAGGGCAACGGAAGGGTGGGGTTTGCATTATGGGTGGGGACACTTCAGCTAATATTATTTGTAGGATAACTGTTATTGTTTTCGTACTGAGCAAAACTTTTGTTGTCTACATCTCTCCAATCACATCCCCATCTACTCCTCACACCCCAAGATTTTATTTTCTTCCTCTTTCTTTATTTTTTCCTTTTTTTTTTTTCAAAATTATCTTTATATATTTTTGTCTTATATTTTGTAATGAGGAAAGGACTCTTCTTATTATTCCCAACCCTCTCTTTCCTGCCCCCTTCTCTCTCTCTCTCTCTCTCTCTCTCTCTCTCTCTCTCTCTCTTTCTCCCTCTATCTCTCCCTCTTTTCTATATAAACTAGGGGAAAAATACTTACTGTTCCCATTCTCACCCATTCTAGCATATCCTTTTCCCCCCACCCCACCCCACCCTCTTTTTCACTTCCCACCCTTGTCTGTGCATCCGCCTGCTCGCCTGCCTACACCTTCCGAAACCATCTCAACCTTACCCACCCACTCAGCCCAGCGATGTAACCACCCCACACCATACAGTTCCCTTCCCATCTAGCT
>NC_142932.1:44055127-44090127 GCF_046866305.1 Octopus bimaculoides | reverse complement strand
TTATAGAGCTTCGTCTCACTCACTGTATATATATATATATTTTCTGCTACATCCATTTTAACCGCTGATTTTAATGGTCAATTGTACTTTTAGCTTAACAGTTTTATCCATTATTTCTTTCTGAAATGTGAACTCTAATGTAAACCCAGAAAAGAAAAGCATGTTAAATAAAACTGCACAACTCCCATCAAAATAAAGAATTCCAAAGTATGTTTCCATCTCTTCTATTCAAAGGTTTTGTAAGGTCTAACAAATTAGTGTTATTTATTCTTATTGCAGTAATTAATCTCTTCTGATAAGCTTACTTGTATGCAGAGACCTTACCAAACATTTAAAACATATCTGTACATTGCTGGGTTTTTTAATCCTTACTCTTTACAAATGAAAGTATCAATATTGTATTATGAACATGATAGCACCATTTCTGCTCATAATTGATAAACCCCAACCCTTAGTGTTTATAGAAGACATTGGCATATCACTTATTTTTTCTCCAAGTCCAAGCTCTTTATCTCCATTTAAATAATTAATGAATAACTAAATAAATAAATAATACCTATTAAAGATTTATACCAAATTCTAACCCATCATTTGAGCTATTAACTGCCATTAAACTCAAAAATTAAAAGAAGAAAATCTTTGGAGAAATTCACTCCATAAAACACATATGGCGCATGCATGTACAAAGATACATGTCATAAAAAAAAACCTTAGAATTTGCTGTAAAATGGTAGGTGCTGGAAGAGTATCTAGCCAAAGAATCCATGTCAAAGCAGATATGATGCAGTCTTTTGACCGATCAGCTATTATCAAACCATCCAACCCATTTATGTATGCATGTGTGTGCATGTAGATACATATATATACACACATACATGTGTGTATTTATGTGTGTATGTATATATATATATTTATATATATATATATATATATATAGAGAGAGAGAGAGAGAGAGAGAGAGAGAGAGAGAGTTCACAAAGAAACAAAGGATGAAAACAGGAGGTGTAGACAACAAACAGAGGAGAGAAAATAAAGAATGTGTAGTGGCTAGCGATCTATAATGCCGATAATTGTAATTGAACCAAATTCTATGACTGGCACCTGTGCCAGTGGAGTGCTAACAGCACCATCTGAGTGTGATCATTGTAGCTGTCTGGCTTCCGTGCCAATGGTACGTAAATAGCACTATTTTAGCGTGATCGTTACCAGCGTCACCTTAGTGGCACGTGAAAAAACATTTGAGCGAGATCATTACCAGTGACGCCGGACTGGCTCCTGTGTAGGTGGCATGTAAAAAATGCCATTTGGTGCATGGCCATTGCTAGTACCACCTGACTGGCCCTTGTGCCAGTGGCACATAAAAGCATCCACTACACTCTCAGAGTGGTTGGCGTTAGGAAGGGCATCCAGCTGTAGAAACTCTGCCAGATCAGATTGGAGCCTGGTGCAGCCATCTGGTTCGCCAGTCCTCAGTCAAATCGTCCAACACAAAACAAGCATTGGGGATTGGTAAACATTGAGCAGGGCCACCGATTACCAATTCCCAATGCTTACCCATCCCCAATGCTTGTTTTGTGCATGTATACTTACACATACATGCGCAAATGTGCATGTGTGCACATACTGGTATGCATGCAAATATACATATGTACAAATGAATGAATACACGTGTGTATGTATGTTTGTGCATGCATGTATGCGTGTGTATGTGTGTGTATGTGTGTGTATGCGTGTGTATGCATGTGCATGCGTGTGTATGTGTGTGTGTGTTTTCAGATGTGTGCATGAATGCCCATGTACAAATGCACATGCATCAATACACATGTGTACGCAAAACCATATGAGCACATATAGAACTACATACTTGCACATGCTGCTCCTTCCTACTTCCCCCACCAACAACCTGACCAATTTGCCAATCACCACATGGTCTCTCTCCTGTCCTTCATGTGGTCAATTTCCAGTTCACCATGCAATAATTTCTAACTAACTGTTACCCATATACCAACATGAAACCATGATACCAAGTGATGTTCCTTGACCAATCGCAGCCCACCTTACTATAATAGCAATCAACTTCTGTCATTCAAATTCAAAATGGCTGATGACTAGCATCATGCTTGAAACTCAAGAGTACCAATGAATTTGAATCAAACTGTTTTGATCCATAAATAAATAAATATATATATATATATATATATATATATATATATATATATAGGGATGATGCCTTATTTTTTCTGGTCAGAAGTAGCAAAGTAGAGTTAGAAAGGCATAGGAAAAGTTTCTTTAGACTTTCTAAAGATTTAGGACTAAACATTGCTATGGGTAAAGATTATTGTAGAGTGAATTTTCTTGATGCTACCGTCTATTTTTGATACTGGATTATTTGAATCTTTTCATAAGCCCAATGATCATATTAGGTACATAAGTGTAGCAACCAGCCATCTACCCTCGATTACACAGGGATTAGTTATGAATATTTCTACAGGAATTTCTAGATTATCTGCTAATAATAGAATTTATGAATCACATGCAACTTATTATACTGCTGCTCAAGCTAGGGCTGGGTACCATGAAAAAATTCAATGCATACAAGAAGCAGGCATATACAACACTGGTAATTCTTCCAATTGTAATGCACATTGTACACCAACACAACACCATGGTTTGAGAACTCACTTAGACAAAGAATACAGGCCAGGAAGAATTGGTCATATCAATGAACTACCATGAAAACTCATAGACTCACATGACATAATAATCCAACTGCTTGTTCCGATCCTGTACAACACACACGATCAAATAAGCCTAACAGCAGATATAGGAACCAGGATATCCTCTGGTTCAACCCAATTTTCAGTTTGCATGTTTCAACCAAGATCGCTGGAAAATTTTTTGCTGCTTTGGACAAATGTTTTCCTAAACCTAATCAGTATCATACTATTTTTAATTGGCACACCATGAAGTATCCTATGCCAATTCTGCTAATTTAGAGCTTATGCATCACATAAACAATAGCAAAATGCAGCAAAGGTTCAATAACCCACCTACTGGATCTAGCGAACATATGCATTTAAAAATACCACCCAAGAAAATGTAAACCACAATGATAAACACCAACTACGACCAAATTGTAGTAGTAGAAATACTTATGATACAGCTAACACAGTAACAACGTTGGTAAATGGAGTTGGAATTGCCTTATATACAAATAAATACGATAAATCCTCATGCAGAGAAAAATCAAAATGTTCTTAGATGAATCTCTGTATGAGTACAAATCTTATGTATAAATGTACCGTGTGCACAAGGGGAGGGCCGTATGTTTACAATGGGCAGACAGCTGGTTCATTTAAGAATCATTGTTGTAATCATGTCGCCAGCTTTAGGACAATCAATAAGAGACATTCAACATCTTTGGCAGATTTTGTATGGTGACTGAAGGAGGATAAAAGGAAGTACAGCATAACTTGGTCCATAGTAAGGCACATGAAACCATACAATATAATTTCCTGGAGATGCTCTGAGGAATCTCTGTCTATTCTGTGGACTAATGAGAAGATCATTAACAGAATTTCTGTAAGATTCTTGAGATGCCTACATGCATATAAATGTACTTTTGCACAATGCAGTGGGAATGAATTTTGAGTAACTGTTAACATAATTTACTTTAAGGTATGGATGACTTAAGTTTACTTTTAACCTCCCAATTCTTGCAAACACCAAGTAGATAGTTAACTCACTTTATGATCATGAGTGTACCAAACCTCATATGTGCGTATGTTCACATTTTCATGGAGGCTTGTATGAGCAAGTGTACTCGTGCCACGCAGCTTGCCGGAGGGCATTTATATGTCCATATTTGTTAACAGTTATTTTTAATACTTTTCTCGCTGGATTACATGTTCGTTTCTCTTTTTTTCCATCAGTGATTATATTTTTGATCTATATAAATGAAGATATTTCCTCTGTCTGGCTGCTTTTCTTTCTCCAAAACAAGAATTTACAGTGCAGAACTGTTATTTTAATGAGTTGTATTTGTTTATAACCCAACGAAACATCTGCACCGCTGGATGCTCCTGAACCAGTTGTTGAGTGTCCCATCCATGAGGGATCGATGCTAGATGTGTTGAAACAATTGTCATGATTAATAATAAATTCTTATATATTCCATCTTGTCTTTCATTTGCCATATACATACATATATATATATATATATATATATATATATATATATATATATATAAAAACACACGTGTGTATGTGTATTGTATATATATATATATATATATATATATATATATATAAACACACGTGTGTATGTGTATTGTATATATATATATATATATATATATATATATATATACATACATACATAAACACTAATACACACAATTATATATGCATGCATAATTAAATGCATTTCCATAAGTATGAAAATAAATGTTTGTCTCTCTCACTCTCTCTCCCTTCTCTCAGTCTATTTCTCTCTATGCTTATACATACATACATACATAATTATATATATATATATATATATATATATATATATATTTATATATATATACATGCACACATATGTACACTGATGTATAGATGCCTTCACAAACATACAGTAATACATCAATAAAACATATGTACCTAAGCAAACATATTTATTAATGTATGCATAGCATAATTGATGCTCACAACAACCTAAACACATTGATTAATGCAAATAATCTATTCATTCCTGAACCAACACCTCCATATACACTTGCACTGCTTAACCCAAAAATGTCTTTACTCCACAAACTTACCACACACACACACATTTAAATACAGTAGTAACATACATACATGCACACACACACACACACACACACACACACACACATATATATATATACATATATATAAACACTGACCCATAATTTTCTCAGTCATTGGGTTCACTAACTGAGTCACACATATATAAACATAGTACTGTTTCTTCTTTTTGTCCCTTTGTGTGTGTGTGTGTGTGTGTGTGTGTGTGTGTGTGTGTGTGCATACGTCAAGTCACTTGTGAGGCCTTTCTTGTGTGTTACTAGCAACATGAAATCCAGGATAACCTGCTGCTTGGTTGGGTTGTCAGCAACTAAACTGTCACCCCCACAAGGCTTACCTGGTGAGGAGGGTTGCTAGAAACTCAACTAGTTTTAAAACAGGATCTGTCAAAAGGACGGATGAATCTATTAGGTTCAACGTCTATCTAACAATAGCATGGGCCCTTAGAAATTCTAGATTGGTGTCTGGCAAGCTTGAAGACCAATGGGTATGAGGCACCCCTCAGGCTTTTGTTAATCATGTCTCTAGGAGCTCATTCTACTATAGAACCACATATTCAGGGAATGGCATAGAACATTTTGAGGTTCTTTTGCTTGCAGTTGAAATCATGGTACTCCCACATTCCCGATCCATTAGATATCTTGATATGGCTAAGATATTGAATAGGAGAACTCAACAGCAGGTTATACAATATTTTACTCTTGCTGATGAAGCTTGATTACTGAAGATGGGATACATTTTCATTTCATGATCCATCAGACTCTGAAGATTTGTAAGATGAATCAAGGACGTGCGCGCATGTGTGTGTGTGTGTGTGTGTGCATGTTTTGAAAAAGGTGACTGTGATTTCATATTGTGCTTAAAACGAGCATTTTGTATTGCTAGCTGAAGCAATATGAAATTGCATTTATAAAGGTTAAATATTTCGAGCGAATTCATCACAGAAAAAGAAATTCAAAAGGCCCAGGAAGAAGATGGCTATTTGGATACATGGGTACAAGAGGATGGGACTGTGACAATAAAATGTGATAAATAGTGAGTGTGTGTTTGCACAAGGTTATTGCTGATAAATAGGGTAGTAATTTTATTGGCACCCACTGCCAGGAAACTGCATAGCAAAAGAATTACTGTATTGCACCATAATCAATATCTACCCTGCAATATGTTTACATAGGATTAATGGCTAATTCCTTTAAACATAGGTATTACAAGCATACCTATTCCTTAAAAACATGTACATCATTGTCAAGCTACATCTGGCATCTCAGGCCTAATATAGATTAAAAATACCTTCCTATGCTGACTTATTCCAACTATAAAAAAAAACGTTAACATTTTTCATCTGAATCTCATGTAATCATTTTGTCCTCCCTAAACAAATACATTGTGTGTAAATTTATTGTCATGCTTTTTATCTGAAGATTAAACACCTCACTAGACATTAATGAGAGTATTTATTTACATTGTAAATATGTCACCTTTCATTAACAATGAAAAATAATATTCAAAGGTAAAAATTTTAATATGATCTGGAAAATTTTAGAAATCTTTAAAAATAGCTTCCATTAACCTGAAATACTAACTGAACCGTATATATCTGCTGTAGAAATATCACATCAGAAAAAATAAATAAATAAATATAGTGCAGCAAGAATTCAACCTATCAACAAGGATTCACAAAAACCACAACGTACTGGAATATTTAAAAAGCTTTGCTTATAATTTGTCTTATTGGAAGGTTTCTTTTTCTGTTACCAAAAAATCCAAATAGTGTTAGCTTTTTACTGAATTATTTTATGAACCTAATTTTAACAAAACCTATTGATTTTATTTTTCATGTGTACATTGAATAAATTTGAAATTTAAAAAAAGATTTTGTCTTTGATTTTCTAATCTTTGTTAATAAAATATAATATATTCCTTCTGTAAATGTAACCTTTTAAAATTTCTCAATGACTCTGTGAACGATAAGTATGATAAATGAATTTACTGACAATATATTGGTTAGAAATATGATTACCTCGAGATGAGATTCCAAGGCATCAAAAATACAGGTGATATACTTCTGATTTCAAAATCTTCTGCAATAATTATATATATATATATATATATATATATATATATATATATATATATATATATATATACATATATATGAATTCTTTTATTCTTTTACTTGTTTCAGTCATTTGACTGCAGCCATGCTGAAGCACTACCTTGAAGAATTTTAGTTAAACAAATCGACTCCAGAACTTATTGTTTAAGCCTAGTACTTATTCTATCGGTCTGTTTTACTGAACCATTAAGTTACAGGGACACAAACACACCAACACCAGTTGTTGAGCGGTGATGGGAGGTAAACACAAAGACACAGACATATACAGATATATATATATATAGATAGATTCACGACAGGTTTCTTACAGTTTCTATCTACCAAATCCACTCACAAGGTTTTGGTCAGCCTAAGGCTATCGTAGAAGACATTTGCTGAAGGTGCCATGCAGTAGGACTGAACCCGGAACCATGTGGTTCGGAAGCAAGCTTCTTACCACACAGCCATGCCCGCACCTATACATATAAATATATACACTTCTGTCACACGGGACCTTGAAGACTGCTAGAAAGCAGGAAAGTATACTAGTCCTTAAATATTTAATATTCAATATTTCATTTATTCAATAAAACATTCAATAATTTTACTATATATATACTATATATTCCATATTCTATATCCCACATTAATTTTATAAGAATATAAATAAAACATAAAAAACAGAGTTGGAATTCTTTTGAATAATATATTCCTTTATACACTATCATACAAACCCCCTTTTTTATTTTATATATATATATATATATATATATATATATATATATATATATATAAAGTAGGTGTGAGGATTCAATAGCACCTAAGCACATCAACTTGTAGGATACCAGAAATGGCTTGGTGCATTAACGTAGAGTTTGCAGTGAGGTAAACAATAATGGAGGTATCAAATATTGGTATGATACTGTAGATGTGTAAGTACTGAATTCAGTTTAAATCATAGCTCTCTGGCATTCGTTCCAGGTGTAGCACAGGTATAAAAGAAGAATACAAATGTCATATGAAAGAACATATCAATAAAATTCTACTGAAACAGCTGTCATAAATTTAAAATCTCGTTGTGCTTTATTACTCTTTACTCTTTCTCTTTTCTCTTTATATTATTATTATATTTATATTATTATTATATTTATATTATTATTTTAATATCATTATTGTTTTAGTTGTGGACTGAGGTCAATGTTGTTTTACCCCCTCCCCTGAAGTTGCTGGCCTGAAGCCAAAATTCGAAATCCTTATTACCATTAAGGTGGAAAGCTGGCAGAATGATTAGCATGACAGACAAAATGCTGTGAAGCATGTTGCTTGCTTTTAAACTCTGAGATCAAATTCCACCAAGGGTGACTTTGTTTTTCATCTTTTTGGGGTTGGTGAATAAGAGCGAGTTCAATACTTGGGTCGATGTAATTGACTCTTCCCCTCCCTTAAATTTCAGCCCTTCTACCTATAGAAGAAAGGATTATTATTATCATTATTGCTATTATTATCATTATGGCCTTGGGCTGAAAACTGAAACCATTATTATTATGAAAAACACTAAAGCCTTGTGAAATACAGTTGTCCAAGGTGTGCTGGCCAAAATATTAATCAGTTCTGTCATTTATCAAACTGGTAAAATCAATAAAGACAGTTTAGTTACAGTTTAGTTGATGCAATTGAATGAGCAGGCACATTCAGAAAAAGACAGAGAGAAATCAAGGGGAAATAAGTAAATGCATTGTAAATACCACTGGTACCCTATAAATATTAAATAATTACATAAACCAACACTGGAATGCATTATGACACATCTGGTGGTTTATTCTTAATTCCAGCTAAGATGTATTTTGTAAAGTGGGAGCATGAAGAAAAAATCTCGCTTCCAATATTAATACTATTACTGGAGGTTTCCAAGTCTTTTAAAAGGTGTAGTTTCTCTCATGTGAGCTTATGGGACACCATTTTGACCTACTGATATGAAATTTGGTCATGCCAGTGTGTGTGTGTGTGCACGTGTGTGTGTGTGCATGCGTGTCTGTCTGTCTGTGTGTGTGTGTGTGTGTGTGTGTGTGTGCGCATGACATCTGAAACAAGTGTCTTCTACTATAATCTGAGATCAAGTACTTGGGATGGAAATTAATCAACAGAAACTTTATGGAAGCCTGTTGTGTATGTGTATTAGTTTTTTTATGTCTTCACAATGACACTGTTCAATGGTATATTTGTTTATATAACATATGTATAATATGTCTCAAACCTTACCAGTTTCTTTGGTGAAGACCTGTGGAATAACAATATCTTATTTGAAAAACTATTGAAGGCGGGCGACAGGAAGGGTATCCTGCTGTAGGATACTGCCTCAATAAGCCTCATCTAACTTATACTAGTATGGGCAAAGCCCTTGTAAAAATGATGATGTGGATGTTAACCACATGGGGATAATGATGTTCATATCAATATGTGTGTGTATGTGCTATATAATAGGCACCCGGTATGCAGATGGACTGATATATGTGTGTGTATATATATAAATACATGCATTCTTTTATTTGACTGTGGGCATGCTGGAGCATTGCCTTTAGTCGAATAAATCGACCCCAGGACTTATTCTTTCTAAGCCTAGCACTTATTTCATCGGTCTCTTTTGTCGAATTGCTAGGTTAGGAGGATCTAAACACACCAACATTGGTTGTCAAGCAATGGTGGGGATACACACACACACACACACACACACACACACACACACACACACACACACATATGTATATATATATATATATATATATATATATATATATATATATATATGTGTGTGTGTGTGTGTATGTATACAACTTTCTTCTTTCAGTTTCTGTCTACCACATCCATTCAGAAGGCTTTGGTCAGCCCAACACTATAGCAGAAGACACTTGGTCAAGGTGCCATGCAGTAGGACTGAACCCAAAACCATGTGGTTGAGAAGCAAGCATTTTACCACACAGTCACGCCTGCATATGTTTGTATATATGAAAATATTTGTGTGTGTGTGTATCATCATCATCGTTTAACGTCCGCTTTCCATGCTAGCATGGGTTGGACGATTTGACTGAGGACTGGTGAAACCGGATGGCAACACCAGGCTCCAGTCTAATTTGGCAGAGTTTCTACAGCTGGATGCTCTTCCTAACGCCAACCACTCAGAGAGTGTAGTGGGTGCTTTTACGTGTATATATATATATATATATATATATATATATATATATACACATACATATACACATAATATGCCTGTATACATGTGTGTGCATATATGTAAACTAACTGCAGACCAAAAACTATTCTTTCGTTAATCATTTTTATACAAACACACTTACACACACAAATGTAAATGTCTATGCATGTATGAGTATGTGTGTGTGTGTGTGTGTGTGTGTGTGTGTGTGTGTGTATGTCTGTGTGTAGTAAAACAATAAAAGTACATATATCAATTCTTTTGTAGTTGCTTCACAGACAGACATGCATGCACACACACACACACAATCACACATACACACATGTATGTTTTTTATTGCATGTGAGTGTGAGTGTGTTTGTGTGCATTAGTGCAGCAGGCACGCATATTCACATATATTTCAATACATTATGTCAGTTCACTAATAAAAGATAGATAATACTTCATAGTCACACACACACACACACACACACACACACACACACACACACACACACACACACACACACACACACGTTCACAAAACCACACTGCTGACATATAATTCATTCATTTGTTATTGGTTTACTTCAAGATTAGATACACAGCAACATACTCACACTGTCGCATGCATGCACACACATGCACATGCACACACACACACATACACATGTACTTTTACCTAGGTTTATTGCAGGCGCGCACACACACATGTCAGGGTTGGGGAAAGTCTCACTCCATATATCATTTGACCTATATTAGGTTATTTTCATACAATGTTTTAAATATATATACAACTTACAAGCACACATAGACACACACACACACACACACATGCATTATATATTTCTTTTATTTTAACTATATGCTTAGATATAATATATATTTTAAACATACATTATTTTATATGTACATATGTATGTGTGTGTATGCATGTGTGTACTTTTATTGACATACACACATAGACATTTACATTTGTGTTTACATATATATATATATGTGTGTGTGTGTGTGTGTGTGTGTGTGTGTGTGTGTGTGTATATATATATGCCATTTGTTATTACGATGCATATATGAAGGCAGCAAGCTAGCAGAATTGTTAGTGCGTTGGATGAAATGCTTAGTGGTATTTCACCAGTCGTTATGCTCTGAGTTCAAATTTCACTGATGTTGACTTTGCCTTTCATCCGTCCAGGTTCAATAAATTAAGTACCAGTGAAACACTGGGGTCGATGTAATCAATTCGTCCCCTCCCTCAAAATGGCTAGCTTTGTGGTAAAATTTGAAACCATTATTATTATATATATATATATCTATATGTATGTATGTGTGTGTGTGTGTGTATTTATGCCAGTTATTATTATTATTATTATATATATATATATATATATATATATATATATATATATATATATATATATTATTCTTAAACAAGAATGTTGTAAACAGTGACTTCGAAGTTTCAGCCAGCTAAACAATCATCTGAATTGAAGTCACTGCAGACAACATTTCTGTTTAAGAATAATGAATTTGTACTCAACTAAAATATAGAGAAACTCATCAGATTGATGTAAAATTGTTTTTATTATGCAGAATAATTACCATGCCTGGCAAAATGCTTAGTGGCATTTCATCTGTCTTTACGTTCTGAGTTCAAATTCCACTGACGCTGACAGTTGCAGGAAATTCTGTATGCATAACACTTGGAACTTCCGAAGGGTCTGCACATAACCATCTGTCATTTCTTCTGTTTGATCTTGGTCAAAGTTTTTCTTGTTTGAGAAAACCAAATTAAATCTTCCTCTGCTGGATTTTTCAGTTTGTTTATGAGCCTTTAAGACCTGATGTAGTGATTTTCTTCAGCTTCTTCTGATAAATTGACCTTTCCTCATCATATAAGACTTATATCTTATGTTTTCATGGACAACATTTCTGATTGTTCCTTCTGACACATGGAGATCTTTTGCAATTGACCTCATGGACTTTCTGGTATTGGGATTGTAACCAATAGTCTGTTGAATTTGCTGGATAAATTCAGGTGTTCTGATGATTTCAGAGCATTTAGAATGCTTTTTATGCTTTGGATACTGGTGATATGTTTCCATCTTTAGTCTCTAGCCCCTTACAAATTTTGTAAATGAAAGATCTGACAACTTTTAAAAATCAAGATGTTTCTAAATCACTATGCTCAGCCTTTATAACCACAATAACAGCATGCCTTTTCCTTTCTTGAGTAAGCTGAGGGTCTGCCATCATTATTTTCTGAAACAAAGATTATACAGTGTTAGTGAAAGATGCAGCAATGACCCCAAAAAGTTATGTCCTCAAATACCTTATGCACCCTGTATATATATATATATATATATATATATATATATATATATAATTTTTCGTAGTAAACTATGTAATCGTTACCAATATAGCAGGCAGGAGATTTCACCGCAAAAAAATCTAAAAGATTATTCCCCGAAGATGTGTATGGCAACTTATATGTTTGACTTAATCTTGACGGTCAAATATAGCTATATACAGAAATGTTGACATTGGAATAAATAACATTGATATGAATATTAGCGTCAAATCTCTCTCTTAATGTAAAAATTTAAAACTTTGCATATATATATGTATATATATATATATATATATATATATATATATATGTATATATATATATATATATAATCTTATGGCTAAGATCAAGGTCTAATATCTACTCTTATCAGTTTAATATATATATATATATATATATATATATATATATATATATATAGTCTAATACATGCCAGCATGGAAAGCAGGCATTAAATGATGATGATATATATATGTATACATATATAAATATATACGTATGCTGATGTGTGTGTACTTATAACATGCTCATATACACACCTGCTCAAATATGCACTCCCTCACCTGATCATGTGATACTATGATGTGCAACACCATGGTATGAACTGATGAAGGTTTGATTTGAAAGAGACACATTTATATGTAATCATTCATTCATTTTCATGTATCTCTTCAGCATACCTTTGCATTGTTGCTTACATAATCTTGATGTACACTGAGAAATGCATTTGGCTCCTGAATGGCTACAGAATTTGTTGGATAGGTTCATCAAGTGACATTGAAGCACCTCAGCCGAATATACTTTCAGCCCTGTGTATTTTGCTTATCCATTTCATTGTCAGAGCAAACTTCATGGTCTATTGTATGTGTCACTTTTTTCTTTTCCTGCTGCAGACACTCTTCATGAACAATATGATTCACTTTGAAACTGTCTTATATCTTGACTGTATTCTTTCCAGATATTTACCTTTGTCATTTTACCTTAAAAAAAAGCTATTCTCATCTTCAAACTGATTTGCTTTGTTCTCCTTTCATTCTTGTTGGTAATAGAAATAAAAAAATAAAATTATATTATCTATCTTTACCTATCAATATAATACCTCATTTATGTATTTATTTATCAATTAGTTAATCAGTCTATCTTTCTTTCTCTTTTCCTTTCTCTCACTCACCCTTCTCTCTCTCTCTCTCTCTATCTTTCTCTGTCTATCTATCTTTCTCTCTTTCTCTGTCTATCTATCTTTATCTATCTATCTACCTATCTATCTATGTATCTATCACTCTATCAAGCAATTTATCTATCTGTCTTCCTATCTTTTTAACTATCTTTCCGTCTCTGTATCTATATATCATTCTGTTAATGTATGGTTTTTCTATCTGTCATCTATTTGCTTGTCAATAAAGGTTTGAGTTTGGTTTCAATGAAGGAATAGTAAAAGTATATTTATAAGATTTTAAGCCTAATGAATAATGAACCCTGAAATTAGTTTCCAATAATTTTAGCTAGTAGTATTTCGTTCTCATGTCTTTAGATACCGGGAAATCGAAGCTATATTCTTTAAGTTATGTTCTTTATAGCTTGCTCTGTCAGTGGAACCAGCACTGAGGATGCTCACCAATTGCTTCATTACATTTCCAAACTAGTGCATGTGTGTGTGTCTATACTGTTATATTGGGTTGTCCGGAAAATTTGTGCTGATTTTCCAAAAGGTTCTTCTCACTCAACTCATGTGGTACCCAAATACATCGTAGCGATTTGTGTACCCAAGCTTTACCAGGTGCTCATGAACGACAGATTTTGATAGGTTGAGGCTTTCTGCCAATTCTCGGGTTGTGCAATGTGGGTTATTCTCAATTAATGACTTGATTTGGTCATCATCTGTAGTGGATGGTCTGCCTGATCGCTCTTTATGAATAAGGCTACAATCTCCAGATCGGAACTTTGCGAGCCATTTCCGTACAGCTCTTTCGGATAAAGAAACATCACCGTAAACTGCACATATTTCTTTGGTTGCTTGTGAGGCATTTTTCCCTTTATGGAAAAAAAAAAGCATCAAGTTCTGAAAATGAACTTTGTTATCTTCCATTTTAAAGGGTTACAGAATTAACACAGGTTACAGGAACATAAACCTTCTTCCAAGAAAAGAGAGCTTAAACTGTGCTCTAAATGGAGGTGCAGTCAGATCCTATTTTATGTACTCAACCATGTTCTAAAATAAGTCTAAAGGTAAGCTACTATAAATTGGCACAAACTTTCCAGACAACCCAATATTATATTTCAATTGATGTTGAGTGTTTGTTACCTTTGAATTA
The DNA here is from genome assembly GCF_046866305.1 of Octopus bimaculoides. NCBI lineage: Eukaryota > Metazoa > Mollusca > Cephalopoda > Octopoda > Octopodidae > Octopus > Octopus bimaculoides. The sequence goes on along the minus strand of NC_142932.1, from coordinate 44,075,371 downwards.
TGTTTAAAATTATATGAGAGATTAGATGTAACACACATTGTAAGGTGTACTTGTTTGTCTTAAATAAATGATGGAGATGGTTTTAAAAATAGTAATTTTTTTTACCTTGATACATAGTTGCACATTGTTTCTTGTGGCAACTAATTGAATTTAGTTGAATTGACTATATTATATTTCTTATTCTGCATTCAGTACTGTTGTTGTCTTAACTTCAGGACAGTTGTGATGAAACAAATGTATGGTTAAAGATGTTTTAGTTATGGCCATCCCATCTTTTTATATCTCAGGGACTACATTGTTCTCTGTAAAGAGTAAAGAGGTAAAGACCCCCTTTGGTCATGAATAACTATGGAATTGCACCTAGGAAGTTACTCTCTAAGGCACAAGTCTGGGCAATATTGTTTATGGAAGACCAGCAGTTGCCCATACATACCTCTATCTAAACCACCGATGTTATCCAAGGGAAAGGCAAAGGCCGATACAGCTTGGCACCAGTGATGTTGCAATTCATTTCTACAGCTTGAAATGGAACAATGTGAAATAAAGTGTTTTGCTTAAGAAAGCAACACACATCCCAGTCCGGGAATCAAACTCATGACCTCATGATTGTGAGCTATGCACCTTATGCGTATCCTTTATTTGAAATAATTGTATGATTTAAGGGAAATTTGGCTGCTATTTTTAGCAGGTTCAATCACCACTTACAGACTTCTTGAGAAGTTTTTTTAATGTTGTTTGAAGATTTGAACTCAAAATTTAATGAAGGAAATTGTAAAGCATTTAGTTCGATGCTTTCTTGTTTCTGCCAAAAATATTTTATAACAATTAATAAAATTTAAATGAAAATAAATTATAATAGGAAAAATGATGGCAATCTGATATCTGAGACAAATATATGCTGAAGCTACTAAATAAGTTTTTATATTTACATATAAACCATATATATTGGAGTGTATATGTGTGTGCGTATATATAAGCAATGGGTGATAATATGTCACCAAGTCGTGCTTAACCCTTTTGTTACCAACTGGCTGAAACCGGCTCTGGCTCTGAGTACAAATGTCTTGTTTTCATAAGTTTTGAATTAAAATCTTCCACAGTATATGTTCCTAACACTATCTGAATGATAACTAAGTTATTTTACCAATTTCTTTGTTATATCTAATGTAATTGAAAGAAACACAGAGCATCTCAAAATAAATACAATGATGAAAAGGTTGGAGAGATTAGAGTCTCAGAATCTTATGAAGGACATAAACGAAATTCTTGCCACTAATGCTGAAACTAGTTTTGATTTAGGCAAATAAAACAACTGTTCTGCTTAGAATAGTTTTTTGTAGTAATTCTATTTCAAACTGTCTAGGATAAAATATTGACCATATTTGTGGTAAAATAAATATACAGACTTTGTCTTGAAATATTTTAAATCTCTTGCTCTCATTTCTCTTCACTCCTCTTCTCTACCTATTTTAATGTCAAAATTCATTTTACAAGGAAACTCTATGAAAGACATAAACGAAATTCTTGCTACTAATGTTGAAACTAGTTTTGATTTAGGCAAATAAAACAACTCTTCTGCTTAGAATAATTTGCGTAGTTAGTTTGATTCAATATGTCTAGGGTAGAATATTAACCATATGTGTAGTAAAATAAATATACAGGCTTTGTCTTGAAATATTGTAAATCTTTTGCACTCTCTTCTCTCCTCTTTTCTACCTATCTCTCTTTCTTTTAATGTCAAAATTCATTTTTATAAGGGACTTATGCATACATGCCCTTATATAGAATGTTATCAGTTGTGAAAAGTTGTCCCCTTGACTACTTTAGCTCCCTAAAAGAGGAAAGAAAACATCATTAAGGGTAAAAAAAAAAAAAAGAGAGAGAGAGAGAGAGAGAAATACAGTGAGCATTTGGAGATTTAAAGATACAATGTCCTGCCTGCTTTGACAAATACACACATGGCTAAACATGAACAGAAGCATTAAATTCAAAATTCAAAATTATATTTGTAAAAAATAAAAATTATACTCAACATAATAATAATAATAATAATAATAATAATTATTATTATTATTATTATTATTATTATTATTATTATTATTATCATTTTATAAAATTTGAGACAAAATAATTTTTTGTAATATTTATTTTGTTTGTTATTTTATATTTTCTTTCTTAGCTATTTACTTACTTAACGGTTATTCTGCCCTAATTTCTAAACATCCTCTATCTTATCTCTTGGTGATTTGCTTTCTCATTTTCTATCTGTCTCTTTTTCCTTTCCCTCCCCCTCTTCCAACATGGTAGTGTACGTGTGTATTTTACTACAATTAAACTGTCGACCATTCCAGTATTTTATCAAATATTGATTCAAAGAAATATTAAACTGGTCTTTCAAATTTATTTGACTCCAAGCGCTGTAGATTTAAAAACAAAAAAAAAATTTTTTAAAGACCAAAACAAATCCCTTCCTAAGGAACCATCCACCACCACCACCATACATGGTATTTTGCTTTATTTTCACTTTCATCTCCTAAATTTTGATGTCTGGAAACAAAGACCAAACATAACTAACCACCTCTTCCCTAAATAAGGGAAGTGAGAAGGTAGGGGAAGTGTCAAAAGAAACCAAACAATATTAAAATAAAACCCCCAAAATGTTTTCTTTTTGTTTTTTTTTTAAGACATCGCCAGTTTGTATCCCAAGTTTTTTTTTGTTTTTTTTTCTACATTAAAGTCAATTTATGTTTTCTTTCGAAGCTAAAAATAATTTAGCATTTAAAGACTGACTTAATATGGCTTTTTCATGGATGCACCTACATACACATTCTTACTTAGTAAAAAAAAAAACTATTATATTAAGGTTTTACTAAATGTGTGACTGACCCTTGATTGTAGTGTTTCCTTAAAAATTGTGTGGGTAGGGGGTAAGAAAATTCAGTTAATAACTTCTTGGTGTAGGTTGGAGTGTAAAGGATGCCATTATAAATTAATAGTAATTGTGAATTTATTCCTACATCCACTCACTCTGGATGTTTGGAATGTCCGCTTCACACCATGTATTTTAGTTTATAGGTTCTTGGTTGCAATCTTGTTCGTAGTCCTTTCCTGTTCCTCACTCATTTTATATCATCATCACTATCGTCATCTTCATCATCAGCAGCATTATTATTATCACCACCACCATCATAAATGCATCATCATCGACACCACCACCATCAACAGCAACAGCATCATCATCATTACCACCACCATAATCTTCCTCCTTCTCCTCCATTTATTCTTGATACAAGGGAAGAAAATCTTGCAAATAGGAGTTTTCCTCACAGCCCCTGTCAAAAATATTTTGTGAATTACATAGTAACACTATCTGTTATTTTTTCTGATCTCATAAACAACAAACTCAGATCCCCAAACCCTTTGTTGTTTGGATGAGGTGACAAGTAATACTAAGATCTGATTTAAGCACAAGTTAATTCTAAAGAGTAGACAACGGAACTTTGGTTGTTGGTCCTCATGAGTGGTGTGTAAACAACTCTTTCAATTCACAACCATCAAATTGGCAGTTGTTACAGTGTCAGATAGAGTAGTATGCACTATTTGTTCAAATTCTTAGCACTCCAGGTTCAAATCTCACTGCAGTCTGGTGGATTAGCAGGACTGTAAAAACACCCCACTGGATGCATTGTAGTATTCATTCTAATGCATTGCATTTCAAGTTCAAAACCTATCATAGCCTTCTTGGGTTGTAGACTTAATCTACCACCTGCATTTAACACCACCACCCCTGATTCAGGGGGAGGGGCTTTCATAAAAGCCTACTCTATTGCAAGCATTCAGGTCTGGTTCCCAGTTTAGGGGTTAGAGTCCCTCCATCCTTCTTTTCCATCAATCTGAGTGGTCTATAAAGGGTCATGACCACTACCCTTTCCTCTTGACAAAAAGATACAATAAAAACTGATGATACTGGATCAAAACAATTGCCTGAAGAAGCTGTAGAGAATTCTAACCCATACCAACAGAGGAAAAGAAACTTAAAAAACGATCTTCTTATTTATGATAATGAGAAGCCGACCAGTTCTATATAGTAGTATTGTATAAAGTCTTTAATGTCTTTACACCACAGTTAACTACAACAACATCCAGTAGTAATGTATATGAAGCTTATCAGTACTGTATTGTTACATAAAGCCTTGAAGTAAGTTATAAACATCATTTATAGATTAAAGCCTTATTTTATATCTTAAGCTAATCACAGATTACAGCTAGTTCATGGTAATTGAATCAGTAACTTGGATGTAGTCTAATTGATGGTGACACATATACACATCAAGTTACATCATGCTAGTTTCAAATCTATTTCGTTCCTGTAAGAATCTAATGCTTTTATCTATTTCTTTCTTTCTTTATTTGTTTATTTGTTTTCAATTAAATGACTTCAGCCTTTGCTGTGTTATTACTGTACAGTATTTGTGTATGGAGGTTGGAGTGAATTGATAAAACCAATGTCATTGAATTGTATAAGCTTTTGCAATGCTGTCTCTACTAATTTTATTTATTCAGATTGATTAAGTATTGAAAGTTTGTCAGCATTTGACCAAAAGCTTCGTAAATGCGCTTTTGTTGGGACAAGAAATGAAAACAGAATATGCACTTTTGATCAAATATTGAGTAAAATGGTTAAATGGTTGCCTATTCTAGGTGTGCAAGCAGAAAGCAGGTTTGAATAAAACTCTTCATCTTCACCAGTAACGCAGATTCTTTGATAGTCGACAAGAATTTCAGATTACTTCTTGCTAAACTTATTTTCTTTTAGTTTAATTCATTTGAAAACCAACTATATTTCTGTTGATAAGATTGTCGAGTATATATAGTTATTCAAAAAGCAATATCAAGAAGTAAACTTCATTTCAGCATAGTTGATATTTTCATTGCAATGAAGGTTTTATTCCTTAACCTAACATCCTCTCATAGACTATGTGTATGTATGTGAGTGTGTGTGTATTATTTTTATATTTACTTTGTTGGAAAGTCACTTATATAACTTTACAGCTAAATAAAAGAAAAATATACTGCTGAGTTTTATTTCTCTTGTGTGCATCACCATTGTTGTTGTTGGCACTCCGTCGCTAAGACAACAAGGGTTCCAGTTGATCCGATCAATGGAACAGCCTGCTCGTGAAATTAACGTGCAAGTGGCTGGGCATTCCACAGACACGTGTACCCTTAACGTAGTTCTCGAGGATATTCAGCGTGACACAGTGTGACAAGGCTGGCCCCTTTGAATTACAGGCACAACAGAAACTGGAAGTAAGAGTGAGAGAAAGTTGTGGTGAAAGAGTACAGCAGGGTTCGTCACCATCCCATGCCGGAGCCTTGTGTAACTTTAGGTGTTTTCGCTCAATAAACACTCACAACACCCGGTCTGGGAATCGAAACCGCGATCCTATGACCACGAATCCGCTGCCCTAACCACTGGGCCATTGCGCCTCCACTGTGCATCACCAACCCTACATATATACACACATATTTTTGTGTATATGTATATAGGTGTGGTGGCAGTGCAAGCATAGCTATGCAGCTGAGAAGTTCACATTGTGCAGCCATATGGTTTCCAGTCTCGCAGCTTGATGATTTGCATCACTTGTATTATAGACTTGGGCTGACCAATGCGTTGTAAATGAAAGTGGAGTGGAGATGGGTGGTTTAGTGGTTAGGGTGTTGGACTCATAATCAGAAGATTTTGACTTTGATTCCTGAACTAGGCAATGTGTTGTGTTCTTGAACAAAACGTTTCATTTTACATTGCCTAAGTCCACTCAGCTGGCAAAAATGAGTAATCTTGTGATGGACCTGTGTCCTGTCCAGCTATGGAATATATATACCAGGGAAACCAGGAAGCCAGCCCTATGTATCTATGTGACTCAGGAAGGAAGTTTTTTTTTAGAATGTAAGTGGTAGATTGAAACTAAAAGTAAGCTCTCTCTCACTCTCCCATCTCTTTCTCTCACTCACTCTCTCTCTCTCTCTTTCTCACTCACTCAATATATCATAGTTGCTTATATGGCCCTGTGATTAAGATTCACCTCACATCTATGTTTGGGATTTAGTTCCACTTTGTGGTACCTTGGGCATGTGTCTTCTACTATAACTTCAGGCCAATTAAACATTGTAAGTGGATTTGATAAATGGAAAGAAAGCAACTGAAAGAAGCGTATCATATACATATGTATATAAACATGTGTTAGTATGTGCATGTTTGTGTATGTAAGTGAAGGCACATGGCTTAGTGGTTAGAGTATTCAGCTCAAAATCATGGGTTTGATTTCCAGTGGCACATTGTGTCCTTGAGCAAGACACTTTATTTCACATTGCTCCAGTCCATGCAACTGGCGAAAATGAGATGTACCTGTAATTCAAAGGGACAGCCTTGTCACATTCTGTGTTACATTGAATCTCCCTGAGAACTACGTTAAGAGTATGCATGTATGTGGAATGCTCAACCACTTGCCTGTTAATTTCATGAACATGTTGTTCCCTCGATCGGATTGACTGAAGCCCTTGTCGATGTAACCAGCAGAATGTGAGTTTGTGCATGTATGTATGCGTGTGTTTGTTTATATATTCTCCAAATAGTAAAAGTTACAAGCAGTGATGTTGTTGTGATTTCCCTTGTCCACCGATCATCTGCTGGCTTTGCACATATGAGGATATATGACATAAGCACTGCCTTATTTGAAAATTGGCTATGGGTCAGCAACAGGAAGTGCATCTAGGGATAAATCAATGCCTCAATAGTATATTTGTCTAATCTATGCTTTCATGGTAAAATGGACATTAAAAATCAAATGAATAATATGCATATATATGCTTATATGCATATACAGAAATACATATGCCCAGACATGCATGTACATGATATGTGTATATGTATTTGTATATACATCCGTTTATATGTATTATATATAAGGGGCTACTGAAAAGTTCCTGGTTTTAAGGATATTGCAAAAGGTCTAGTTTTTTGCAAGGGTTAGAAAAACTGAAGGACCACTGCAATAAGTGTGTGAATCTAAGAGGGTGCTACATTGAATAAAATCATAATTAACTGATCCTCTTGTATTGTGGAAAATACAATGTTTTGAACCAAGTCCTTTTTCAGGCAAAAGCTGACCGGAATGAAATTAGGGATAGAGTTTTACTAACTCTGCTCTCTCAAATTTCACTCCTGTCAGCTTTAACCCAAAGAAGAAGACTATCTGAAACATTGGATTTTCCACTCCCCATGGCAATTTCACTGTACTCATTTTGTCAGTTTTTCAAAATACTACAAATCTTATTGATGTAGACCACCACCAGTCTCTTTGAATTCCATTTTAATGTATGTATTGTACACACACACACACAAACACACACACACACACACACACACACACACACACACACACACACACACACACACACACACACATAGGTGCAGGCATTGCTGTGTGGTAAGAAGTTTGCTTCCCACCTACATCTATCAGTCCCACTGTGTGGCACCTTGGGAAAGTGTCTTCTACTATAGTCTCAGATGGACCAGAGCCTTGTGAGTGGATTTGGTAGACACAAAGAGGCTTGTCATAAATATGTGTGTGTGTTTTTGTGTATGGGTTTGTCCCCCACAACCACTTGACAACCAGTGTTGTTGTGTTTATGGCCCCATAACTTAACAGTTCTGTAAAAGAGACCGATACATTAAGTGCTAGGCTTTACAAAAAATAATAATAAGTACTGGGGTTCATAAATTCAGATAAAATTCTTCAAGGCTGTGCCCCAATATGGTCACTGGCCTGAAACTAGTAAAAGATGAAAAAGACATTATATATATATATATATATATATATATAATTGTTAAAGAGGCAAACATCTCAAGTCATATACATTATTATAATCGGAAGAAAATTCAAAGTCTTACAGCTGTTTCTGGGATATACCAGAGTATGGGGTATTTCATCATCAGAGTCAAATAGGGAAAAATGAGAAGGATATAGATTAATGAAATGATGACACAGAGGACAGGAGTAAAAGAATAAGGAGATGTATATAACCTGATATGTTTGCTTTGCCTTAACAATTATATATCCACTATATCGAAAGTTGTTATGGACCCATTGCAGATTTGGGCCCATAACTACCATCTCGGTTACAACCTTGGAGCCCTGGTAATCCATTACACCACTTACCTAGTGAACCTAATCGTTTTGATCAACTGTGAACTAAATTCCCATACTTTGTATGTATGTATGTATGTATATATAATCTGCTTGTTCATTCACCTGTTGTATTTTAATTAGTTCGAGAGGTGGAGTAAAAGTGAGAGAGAGTGGGGAGAAGTATGAGTAGAAAAGAAAGAAGTGAGGAAGCAGTAGAGAAAGATGTATAATAAAGCCAAATGCATCATGTGGTTAAGTGAAGGGAGAAGCAAAGTGCAAGAGAAAAGAGGGAAAAAGAAAAAGAGAAATATGAAGTGCTCAGAAGATGGAAATTTAAAAGTCATATAGTAAATTATTGTGAGTGGAAGTGAAATAACTTAGCAAAATGAAAATAAAAATGCAAATCATCCTTTCTCTCTTAAATAGCTTCTTTAAATCTTTTTCATTCTGTGGAATTTCCAAGGGTCCCACTAGAATATATAAGTTTTGGTAAAACAAGCAAGCGAATTAGAGCTTTTATAAATATTTATTTTTGTGTGACAGATTAAAATGCACATACACACATGCACCAAACATGAGAGTGCATTTCCAAATTCAAAAAATTCACTGTTGGTTGAACTATTAAGCTGACCAACATATGAACATAGCAATAATCTGTTACAGTTGGACAGTGTCCCTTACCAAAACACTTGCTTATTCCCTCTCTTTATTTCTTCTTTTGGCTTTCTTTCACTCACACATTTATTCATCTCACACCTGAGCAGCATGATGGTCAGGGCAAGATAGAGATTCTTGCCATAAGGTGTAACAGGGATGGCTACTACATAACTGAGGCAGTGCTCCAGCATGGCCGCAGTCAAATGACTGAAACAGGTAAAAGAATAAAAGAATATGCAGCAAATAATTCCATTTTGACCCTTCCATCTAAGCAACAAAATATGCCAAAAAATATTTCAAAAGTACAGGCACGGCTGTGTGGTTAAGAAGCTCATTTTGCAATCATGTGATTTTGGTTTCAGTCCCATTGCATGGCATTTTGGTTATGTGTGTTCTACTATAGCCACAAGCTAACCGATATCTTGTACATGAATTCAGTTGATGGAAACTGTATGGAAGCTCATCTCACACACACACACACACGTTTGTGTGTGTGTGTGTGTTTGTCTCCTCCACCATCCCCTGCACACTCTTAGACAACTGTTGTTAATTTACCCCCTCCAAAACCACTCAAAAATACTTTTTTATGGGTTTTAAAACAGAAAAAGTGTAGTTACAAGTAAAATGACAATTATAAAAAAAAAAAAGAAATATGCAAACTGGTTTTATTAACTGAATTACCTTAAAGATGGGACGATTTGTGTGCTCATACTGCAGATTTCTACTTGTACTTCAAGACGAAAGTTCAAACAAGTCTCAGCTCATACAGCAAATTACTCATTCAATGGTGCACTCATACTGCAAGATTCTAATGTAGTAATAAATACGAAAGACTTTGTCTAAGAATACAACAACAGTGACTCTTATCATCTACCACTACCAGCGCTATCACCACTACAACAGTAGCCACTACCCTCAACTACCACTACTACTACAGCACTATCACTAATGTAAATGTAGCCGTCACTACCACCATTACCAACACGCAATACTACAACAATAGCCACTACTACCACATTGTTGCCACTATGACAGTAGCCACCACCACCATTACCAGCACTGTCTCTGCTACTACAATAGCCACCACTACAACTACTGCAACACTATCGCCACTATGACAGTAGCCACCACCATCATACCAGCATTATCACCACCATGACCATCATCACTGCTGCCACTACCACCATCACCACCATCACCACTATCACCACTGCCATTACCATCACCATGACTACAACCACCACCACCACCACTTCCAATACTTTCATTTCTCATGACCATCTTCACTAATAGTATCAACACTAACACCATCATCAATACCACTGACATCACCGACAACACCACCACCATCACCAACACCACCACTATATTCATCACCACCACCGCCATCGCCAGCTCCACCACTACAACCACTTTCCTGTTCTGTCAATCATATTACTTCTTATTATTGGCAGCATGTTCTGCTGTGGAGTGAACACACAGACACACAGTTAAAGCATGCTTATAGGGAAAAAAAAGTGGAAGTAAAGGGGAAAAAAAACCTAGTACTCAGTTTTTCCCTATCCCTCCGATCTTAAAACTGGAATCATTTACGTTTTCCTTGTTTCAGTCATTGGACTACAGCTGTGCTGGGGGTGGGGGGCAGGCACTTGCCTAGAAGGGTTTTATCAAACAGATCATCATCCCCAGTACTTAGTTTTTAAAGTCTGGTTTACTATTTTATCAGTCTCTTTTGTTGGACTGCTATTGTTGTTATGGGAACATAAACAAACCAACACCGATTGTCAAGCAGTGTGTGTGTGTGTGTGTGTGTGTGTGTGTGCGTGGTGGGGGGTAGACATAAGCACACATACACAAACACACACACATATATATATATATATATATATATATACACACACACACATACATAGGCATGGGCATGGTTGTGTGTTAAGAAGCTTGCTTCCCAATCACATAGTTCTGGGTTCAGTCCCACTGTGTGGCACCTTGAGCAAGTGTCTTCTACTATAGCTTTAGGCCAACCAAAGCTTAGTGAATGGATTTGGTAGACAGAAACTGAAAGAAGCCTGTAGCATATATCTTGAAACATTAAAGACTTTTTCACTTCCCAAGCATTTAACTAATACATCTGTTTGTTGTTTAGACCACCTGTTCGTCTTTTGTTTTTTAGTGAATTCTCCCCATATATATATATATATATATGTGTGTGTGTGTGTGTGTGTGTGTGTGTGTGTGTGTGTGTGTGTGTGTGTGTGTGTGTGTGCATGTAGGAACTACCATTTTTATGGAAGTCAAAATGGGAACCAGTTTGCAAGTTGATGAATGTATGAGAGAGAAAGAGAGACAGACAGACAGACAAACAGAAACTTTAGTTTCTTTATCTGTCATAATCTGAAGAATTGTATGTGGGGAGTGCCAGCCATCTAAACCAGTGGTTTTCACCCTTTAGGAGTTAAGCTCTTCCCACTCCCTTACATTAAATTCTGTTTTACAAATACCCACCTCTCTTATTTGCATACATATATATGGCTGGCCAGTAACGTATTTTTCTGTATTATATGGATAATTTATCCTGATCACGCTATTTATAGCATTATCACGCGTTTGAGAAATAAATTTATTTCGGTATCTTATATATATATATATGTATACATATATATATATATATATATGTATATATATATATATATATATATATATATATATATATATATATATATATACATATACATACATACATACATAGATACATATATAAAGATTATTTTAATCAACCAGAATCTAATTTCTCTCAGCAGTTTATTATATTTCTAATGTTATCCTACTCTATATATGTCCCTTTTAAATATTTACAGAGACCAGTGCCCTCTCTGTTAAATTTCTACAAAAATTACTAAATAGGCTTTATAATAATGAAATAATATTGGTTATTGGGACATAGTCATTTATGTTTCTGCTCATTGTTTACATGATATCCTATTCATACTCTAATCCTAACAAAGGCTTTTCAAAATGAGTTTAAAATATAAGTGAAGTACATGGTTTAAGTATTAAATTTCTAACAGCACACTCTCTATAGTACCCCGCTTGACATTTACTGGGCTTAAAATGTCCCCAAGGAATTGCTACTGACCAAGTTAAGAACACCCGATTTAACCCTTTAGCATTTAAACTGTCTGTATCAGGCCCAAATATTCTACCTGTTTTATGTTTAAACTGGTCAGATCCAGACTCTCATACCTACCTTACAATGTTGGTCTAAAAACAAGCAATCATATCCTCAAAATTTCACAGCTATGAGATAATGCATGATTAATTCAAAACAATATGAATAAATAAGCTTTACATTTTAATCTGAATGCTAAAAGGTTAAATCTACCACCGTGGAATATAGAGAAAAATATGGGTGGTTTGAGGTAGAAGTTTTTAATGTGATATTTCATTTTTTTTTTTTTTTAAGCATAAAACTAATTTTATTTCTATAGTGCAGAAATTAGAGAGATCCACCATGATCTCATCATGTTGATTTGCCTTTAAGATGAAGAAACTTTTTAGTGGTGATTGAATGACACATTTACAGTTTCACTGCGTTTAATATATGTTTGCAAACAATACAATTTTGAAGAAGAAAATATTACACCAACGGAAACAAAACCAGATATTTCTTGCTAACTGAACAAACACGGACATCTGCTATTTTTTATTTTTTTAAATAAAATTTGACTTGTTTCCAGCAGGTCAGTTGCACTTTTACTGTAACATACACACAGCACACTACCACACTGCATTACATACAAAAGAAAATGAAAGAAAATTGGAAAGGAAACTAGCTTATCAGGTTACATTGTAATTGTCAAACAAGCAGAAACAGGGTGTATATGACATGTTGGATCAGTAAATATGTCTCACATTTGTTTAGATAATTACCTACATTTTACAGAAGCTTGACCAGAATTATACAATTCCTAAATTAATAATGGAAAATATTTCTGTAAGATCAAAAATCTCTTTAAGCAAGTATAAAATTCTTTATATAATTTAAATGCCAAAAATAAGGAGAAAAATACCCAAAAATTAATGACATGCAAAAACATTTTTTCTTAGCCATGCTGTAAAGCAATCTGAGTCGGTCAATATACATTTTAGTTCAAAATTATTTATTTTTGCAAAATGTGTAACATTCAGACCAGCTACATGTAATATCAGACAGATCTGAAAACATTAACACTATGGACCCCAGTATTAATTATAACTTTATATGTAGGAGTTGTTTGAGAACTATAAGAAGGCAAAGCTAGATACCATTAATGATCAAGCACATTCTTTAGTTACCAGTCTCCAGGTTGATAATAGAATTGAGCCTCTAGACCCCCACATCCCCTACCTCTTTCTTAAGGTCCATAAATCAGACTTCACTTCTAACTACCTCCACTAGGCTCATCTACTCTTCAAAATTAGAATATTTTTTCAGGAACATTTATGTATTGATGAATAGTCAGTAGTTGAGAAGAAGTTTGTCATAAAATGGAAGACTGGAAGCCATCTGAATATTGGCAAAGAGTTACTGATAACATGTTGATTCACACCAGATGTCACGACTGCTGTTCAATAACCTATGTACATTGTAAAGGCTATAAGATGTGACATGGACATTATGAAAACCAAGTTCTTCCAAACTGTGATGGTCTTTTGGTGTGTCTCCAGTGAGGTCGACATCATACCAGCCCACATCTTTGAACAAGGCCTTAGGTTTAATTCAGATGTCTGTGTGAAGCTGGAAAGAGTTACTGCTGGAAGACCATATGTGTGGTGGCAGGATTCAGTTCCTTGCCTTACCTCTAGAAAGAGTAGAAGTTGTCGGAGAATTTCTACAACTCCCCCACCCCTAATTTCTGGCTTCCTAATACTCCCAATTCTTATCCCAGGGATTACTATGTGTGGGATGTGTTTGAAAAAGACACCAATTGCTCAGCCTGCAACACCAAAGCTGATCTGGGAGCCCAGATCAAGGAAGTGTTTGAAGATCTTCCCATGCACGCCGTGAGGAATGCATGTACCAAGTTCCAGAGCTGTTTTGAAGTTGTGATGGAAGCTAAGGGTGGCTTCCTTGAGTAAACTGTTATCTCCCAGCCATAATCTAGTTGACGCTTTTTGATTTTTTAAAATTCATTTATTTTTGGATAGAATGTTGTGTCGTCTTTTACTTCAATACAAACTAACAGATTTAGTCTGAACACCCTGTATATATATAAACACGTTGTAAAATGATGAAAAAATCATGTTATGCATGCAAGTTTTTTGTTTGGTCTTGTATGGATGGCTTTGTTAACGATTTCTAACTTTGATTCTTAAAAGATTATACCTTTCCACTTTGGAATTTAGAGATCCTTAGAACAGATGAACCTATATAACTGCATTGCTTTGGAGTTATTGCTGTCAAATGTTATTACTTCTTTCTGCTGCTTCTGCTGCCACAGCAACAACAAGAACAACTACTGCTACCACCACCACCACCACCACTACCAACACCACAAATACCACCACTACTACTATCACCACTACCACCACCACCACTACTACTACCATCTCCACTACTACTACCACCACTACCACCACAACTCCTACCATCACTACTGATAGTAGTACTATGGCTGCTGCTAGTAATGTTAGTACTAATACCGCAGCTGGTTATTGCAAACCTATAATTACTCATTTTCTGACCATATTTCTAATGAAGTACACAGATTATATGTTTCATTCCATTTCAGAAATATTTGTGTGTCTATCGAAGGACTCTAGCATAAAATTATGATAAAGGTTCTAATTTGAATGGCGTAGTTTAAAACAAGAAGTTGTGTATCATAAGATCAGAAGTGATCCCTGGTAGTTTGGTGTCAGAAGGGTTAATAATAAATAGCACAACAAGGAATTAGTCGTTTTGCCTGTGTGTATTTATTGCTTATGCAGTTACAAGCATGCTATGTAGTTAGGCAGTTCACTTCCCAATGATGTAGCTTTAAGTTCAATCTCACTGCATGTTGGCACCTTGGGCAAGTGTCTTCTATGATCCAGGGTTGATCAAAGCCCAAACCGTGTGAGTGGATTTGGCTGATGGAAACTGAAAGAAGTTTATGGTGTGTGTGTGTGTTTGTATGTATTTGTGTTTCGTTGTCTTAGCACCATGTGATAGTTATCTGCGAGTAACACTATCGTTCAAGCTGTGTAATTTGTTTCCAGTTCTCTGTAAAAACCTATTCAACTAAGAAAAATATTACGAACACCAAAGAAACAAGTGAGAGTTGATGAGAGGAATGGTATCTGGCTGTAGAAAATCTGCCTCTGCATACTACCCCATCTGACCCATGCAAGTATGGAAAAGTGAACATTAAAATAATGATGATATGTATCTGGTGTGTGTGTGTGTGTGTGTGTGTGTGTACACATCGTACCACCTGTGAGAACTGAATAGGTCATCTTTTGACAAGAATACAACAATATTGACCACTCCAAAATATTCCATTTCTTTATTCTTGATGGACTTAAATCTCCTCCCCAGTGTTTCGCTGGTACTTAATCTATTGACCCTGAAAGGATGAAAGGCAAAGTTGACCTCAGTGGAATTTGAACTCAGAACATGAAGATGGACGAAATACCACTAAGCATTTCACCCAACATGCTAACGGTTCTACCAGCTCACCACCTTAATAATAATAATAGCGATAATCCTTAAATAATCCCCACACAAAAAAAAAAAGGTTTAGCAGTCAACATCATTAGAAAGTGGCCAGCATAATAGAATAGGAGCTTTATTTGCCTATTCAAAATGTTTCTCATAAACAAATTTAAAAGATTTATTACATATATCTATACACACACACACACACACACACACACACACATATATGCTTATGGGTGATACATTTTTGACACCTTTGGTTCTTTTAGTTATTGGACAGCAGCCTTTTTGGAGCAGCTCCTTCAAGTATTCAGTCAGGCGTACTGATTCAGCTACACATTTCAACTTTGTACAAGTGTTACTCTTCTAGTTGCCACTCTTTACCTTTTTTTACAGGTAAGGGAGATTTTATTCCACTACTCTGAAAGCATAAAGCTACTGGACAAGACTTTTACTGGAATCAGTGCTCCGACATGACCACAGCCTTTGGGCTGAAACTTATAAACGAAATCTATTTGTTGTTATTTATTTCACACATGCGCGCGCACACACACACACACACATACACACACACACACATATATATAGACACATATGCATGTATGAATGGATGTGTATGTGTGTATATATACATATATATATGTATGTATGTGCATATGTGTGTGTGCATATCTATATATATATATATATATATGTATATATATATATATATATATATATATATATATATAGGTGTGTAAAAGGAACTTGATGATTTTAATTAAACAGACGAAGTAGCTTCAGTTAGTGCCATGTATCTATGATTTATTTTTATGATTTATTAGAAAACAGTCAACAGCCTCTTCAGTGAAATCAGTTCTTCAAAGAGGAAATAAAAAAGAAAAAAAAAACAGTCTTGTTTCTTTTTACCGCATATTTCGTATGTCTAGACCTGATGGAACTGACACAGCATTCTTTGATCCATTTTGCAGTTGAGTCATTATATAGTGTAACTTTTACATTTTACTTGTTTCAGTCATTGGACTGCAGCCATATTCGTGGGGGGGGGGGGCACTGCCTTGAAGGGTTTTAGTCAAACAGATTGAGCCCAGAACTTTTTTTGATTTTTTTTTTGCTGTTTTTTTCTTAGTTTTTAATTTTTTTAAAGTTTGGTGCTTATTCTATTAATTCTCTCTTGCCAAACTGCTAAGGCACAAGGATGTAAACAAACCAATGCAGGTTATGAAGTAGTAGTGAGGAACAATCACAGACATGCAAACAAACACACACATTCATATATAAACATATACAATAATCCACAAATCTTCTGTTTACCAATGGTTGCCTTGTGGCTTACAGTAGTAGAAGAAACCCAACTTGCCATGCAGCAAGAGTGAACCTGGAACTATTTGGTTGCAAAGTGAGTTTCTTAACCACACAGCCATGCATGCTCCTATGAAGATGTTTTCAAGTATTTGGAATCAAGACATTACTTGCTGATATGTGTTGTTTAGAGCAATGCTTCTAAAACTACGGGCAGTTTTTTGTTTTTTCCAATGTTCCAGGGACTGGTAATATTTCTTAGTATTATTAATTTATACCAGAAACAATATATATAATGAATATAATAAAAGTTGGCAATCTTTTTATCTTATATTTATTTTGTAAAAAAGATAATACAGTATTATATAAGCATTTTATAAGCATTCTGTAATGTTTCTTTCTTTTCTGGAAACTCTCCATGTACTGGCAGCTGATGGATTGCAGACCAGCACTGGTCCATGGACCACCACTTTGAGTAGCACTGGTTTAGAGAATACTTTCTGTAATTGTATTTGTCACATATCAAAGTCGTCTTTGAGTTAAAATCAGTTGTCAGTAGTTGTGGTGGTGGTGGTGGGAGTCATTAGAATGCCATTTGGATACAGGTCTAGGTTGGGTTACAACTGGAAACACTTCTCTCCACAAAATATCCACCTCTCCACAAAATACAAGCCCCGATGATGCGCTCAAGTATTTCGGTAGGTGTCGTTAAATGCAGTTGTTGACCAGTGTACAATGAGACGTCAGTCTTCATAATCTGTAGCAAGCACAGCCCATTGGTGGTGATCAGTATGATAGGTACTGAGGGATTTCTTTAGGGTTTCTGTGTACCTCTTCTTTGGTGTCCTCTACCATGGTAACCAGATGAGAATTTGTTATACAGCATGGTCTTGAGAAGTCAGTTATCCTCCATCTCAGTGATGTCCTGCTCCATCTAACTGTCTTCAGCAGAGTTACTTCAGTGCTGTGTCTTCATCAGAGTTTCTTCACCTAATCTAGGACTTCAACAACGTCAAGGTCACCCCAGTAGATGCTGGAGATTATGAGAAAGCAGTGCTGATGGAATTGCTCAAGGTATTATAGGTGGTCCTGGTAGATAACCCATAGCTCTGAGCCATACAAAAGGGTAGTCAGAATGATATCTCTGCATACACTGATCTTGGTCCCTTTCTTCAAATGATTATTGTTCCAGACGTCTTTGTTCAGTCTGCTGAATGCACTGCTTGTTTTGGCCAGTCTGTTATCAACTTCCCTGTCAATTTTGGCATCTGACAAGATGGTGCACCTCAGGTAGCAGAACTGGTTGACTGTCTTTATTTCAGTCTCTGATGGTGATGTAATGGATGCAACATTCTTGCTGTGGTATTTTTGTTGGAGGACCTCTTTTTTCTTTAAACTGACTTTAAGGTCCAAGTGCTGGGTAGCTTCAGCAAAGCAGGAAGTGATGAGTTGCAGGGCTAACTCTGAGTGAGCAACAAGGGCTGCATCATCTATGAAAAGTAATTCATAAATGGTTTGTTCCAGTGTTTTGGTGAGAGCTTGCTAGTGCCTTAGGTTGAAGAGCCTGCCATCAGTATAATACCAAATGTGGTTGCCCTTTTCATCATCAGGATCTTCTGTGGCCTGCTGGAGCATCATACAGAAGTTGGTATGACACAGCCTTGCTTCACACTGTTGCCAATAGGCAGGGGCCTGGATGAGGCTAATTGTACCTGACCTGGGCCCTGCTGCTTTTCATGCAGTTGGATGATCATGTTGAGGAATTTGTGGGATTTTCAAGACACTCCAGGATTTACCATAGACCTTTTATACTTACACTATCAAATGTTTAAGTGACATCGACGAGGTATAAGAACAAAGACCATATCAGTGGTGCTTCTGTTGGCTCTGAAGCTGCACTTGGATTCTTGGAGGACTTCTTCTGCAATGGTAAATATTAGTGTGTTGAGGAGTACTCTGGGAAGGATTTTGCTCACAATAGGGAGTAAGATAATCTCCTATAGTTGGAGCAGTCAGACTTTTCTCCCTGCATCTAGTAGTGGAACTCTTGTTTGAGAGTTTCAAGGTCTTGAGAGGTGTAGAACTTCCTCTTAGGCACTATTGTTCCCAAGTTTACTCTGACCTGAAGCCATAGCACTTGTTAAAGTTCTAGCTATGGGCTAATTAGCATGTAGGAGCCAGAGAGCAGTGAGGAGGCCACTTCTGCTCTGTACAGCAACCTGCTTAAATGAAGGCATTCTGATGTACAAACTATCACCCAAGGATCTCACTGCTATTGTCCCAGCTTCTTAGGTCATTGCAAATGGGGCCCCAGGTGCAAAGGGTAGGGATGGTACTGTACTCACTGCATGCCACCTAAAATCTCCATTGTGCATGCCTGAGAACATGTCCACATCCACAACGTCCATCTTCCCTTCTCGAGTCCTGTAGTGATGGGAACAGAGCAAAGACAGCAGGTAGAGGATGTCACTGGAATCCATAGCTCCAATCTTGTACATAGGTTTCCATATATCACATATAGGTTTGCATATATTATATCATACCTTAATACTGTATGCACTGGGCTCTAAATAGTAATATAATGCAAATGTGTAGCTCCTGTTCTCTGTAGTTACTAGATTTGAAATATATATAGACAGAATGGCTACTTGTTTATCTGGGATTAGTCAAGTGATATAGGCACCTCTGATGAGACCCCAATAAGGTCTGAAAATCAAATAAGGTCCATAATTTTTGTTAATCTACAGGGAAATAAGATGAGCACATTTGTATGTCTACTCCCTAGGTTTCCATATATGAGTATATATGTGTTTTTGTGTTTCTCTCTCAATGCTTGGCAACCAGTGCTGGTTTGTTTACATCCTGGCAACTTAGAGACCAATAAAATAACCACCAGTCTTTTATAAAATAATAAGTAATGGAGTTGATTTGATCCATTAGGATGGTGCCCCAGCATGGTTGCATGCAAGTCACTGACTGAGACAAGTAAAAACAAAATAAAAGAATGTGTGTGTGTGTGTGTGTGTGTGTGTGTTTATACATGCATGTATATACATGCATATTGTATTTTGTATTATCATTGTCTACTGCTACTAACTTCCTCCACTCCCTGCTATCAATACCACCCCCACCACTACTACAACTACTATTATCCCATTCCCTCCATCAGTATCCTGTCTCAAAATTTATTTCATTTTTATTAATTTATTTATATAAAAAAAGTTCCGAGAGACTTAGTCAAGAGTTATGGTACACATCCATCTCTGCACACTCCTAACCTATTACTACAGCTACTGCTTCATCTGCTGCTGCTGCTACTGCTATGTCTACTACAACTACCATTGCTGCTACTACTACTACTTCTAATACTGCCACCACCATCACTTCCATTACTATTACCAACACTATCACCAC
>NC_142932.1:44037627-44050127 GCF_046866305.1 Octopus bimaculoides | reverse complement strand
CAGTTACTTTACGTCAGATAAAACATGTCTACTGTTTTGTTAGTTTTCGTGCCATATCCTCCACTCTATTGAAGGATCTTCCAAACTCATAACATTTCAAGCATCATTCATTATTGAGTATCATTTAATACCTTATTCATCTAAATTCAAATCTACCCAACTCCTTAGGGTTTACACAGCATCGAGCACTAACCAGAAATTTCTGAGTCTTTGTACTCTTACTAGACTGAGCCAGTCATGTTCATCCATCTTTCTGATAACTATTGCTTTGGTCCTGGGTTCCAAGCATCTCTTCTCACCTGGCATGTCTGGGAGTGAAGCCAGTTTAGTCCCTGTCAATGCAATCAAGTAACAGGTTGTACTGAACTACACATTACCTGTAGCTCTCATGATTAACACCTGTCTAATGCTGATATAGATCATATGTAAATATGGGTTCCTTTCCTACATTATTCCTTGCTGAAAAATTTTACTTTCATTATTTGTACTACTGATAGCAAGCCGGCAGATTTATTTAGCATGCCGGACAAAATGCTTAGTGGCATTTCTTCCAGCTCTTTATGTTCTGAGTTCAAATTCCAACAAGGTCAACTTTGCCTTTCCTCATTTTGGGGTCAATAAAATAAGTACCAGTTGAGCACTGGGGCCACTGTAATTGATGAGCCTTGTACCTGTATTAGGAATGATTATTTTTTACTGTTAGGTGTTCTTTGTAATTGTGAAAAATCAGTTTCAAATCAATAAATATATTGATGGAAATTATTAATAATATGGATGAGTGACTTAATTTGTCACCTAGTTTAACATCCTTATTAATGCTTTGGATGTGTTTAGCAGAATCTACTCTTCTGCCAGCATTTGAGCAAGATATTTGGACTGAGGATAATTTACTCTCAAGTCTCAGATACCTCTGAAATGGTCTTAACAAGCTGCCCTTCCTCTTCTGGCTAAGTCATTCAGGTAAATAAATAAAAAATGTAACTAGGTCGTCCTTTAACTAAAAGCACTGAAAATTATAAAAGATGTACAAAGAATTCAAAAATGCTATGAACAACCATTTAAAACTGCTTAGTGTGACAGGACAATCAACATTATCTGAACAATTTGTTTCCTTTTTGATGAAACTACTTTCAAAGAATTTTTTCTCTCACACTCAACAGAAGGTCTTTTATATAGTAATTCTAAATTAAAGCACTGGAAATTATTGTTGTTGAAATTATTCTTTTCTAATCTAGGCACAAAGCCTGAAATTTTAGGAGAGGGGGGCCAGTCTATTGGATCGACCCCAGTACACAACTGGTACTTAATTTATTGACCCCCCACCCGAAAGGATGAAAGGCAAAGTCGACCTTGGCAGAATTTGAACTCAGAACGTAAATACAGATAAAATACTTGCTAAGCATTTCGCCCGACATGCTAACGTTTCTGCCAGCTCACTGCCTTTGTTGTTGAAATTATTGTTAGATAAGTTGTAACAATGGGGTTGATTGTAATTCATAATATTGTAGGAAGGCAGAGCAAAATCCAAAATGTCATTGCTCTTGAGCTGTCCTCAATCAATGATCAAGAAGCATTTGTATGGGTATAGTGTGTTTGCCAGTTCAAATTATTTTGGAATGACCATTGTATATGAAGTGTGCAAGAAAAATGACTGCATTGGTATGGACATATAATGTGTGGATTGTAACAGATGAGTAGTGACATGCCAGGAGATTCATATGACAGGAAACTGGATGAATAAGATCAAGTAAGACATGGGGAGAAGTTGTGTGAGCTGTTCTTAGGATGATGATAGAAGAATGCAATTATTAGCATATATGCAAATTATTGGTGGAGAGGACCCATCCAACAAAGCATGCATGAAAAAGCAACTCGTAAAACTGATGGTGCTGATGTACTAAACGTCAAAGGGAGTTGTCTGAGTCACACCACTTTGGACAATATCTGAGCTGTACCCATTAATCAGTTTTTATAAACAAGGTTTTCAAAATGTAAGTACTTTAAAATATACGACATCATTACAATTAAAAACAGTCTCGGGTTTGGCAAGCAGAATTTAGCTTCTGTATCAGACATGCTGATCAACTGTAGAGAAACTTTCTTACTGATCCATGTTAGCCAGGACCAGAGATTCTCAATCAAGGTCCCTATAACCCTTGGGGGTTCATATAAGACTTTGTCGTTAAAAATTATGTGCAACAAATCGCTTGTCCTCCTACAATACACAAAATATTTCAACAATTTTTCTTTTATACATTTCCTAATAATATTGAAATATAAAAATATAAAAGGATTTTTTAAGCACCAAATGGCTATGAGGGTCCACCTGAGTAAAATAAGCAAAATATGGTTGAGAGCCACTGGTCAGAACAGTACAAAGTACATCTAAATGTTTTGTTGTATTTTGTACTGCATTTTGTTATTATATTAATTATTTTTATCTCTTCAGCATCAAGATTTATATTTCTCTCTTATGTGATCAGTAAAATGTCTAACCAATATAATGGTAGCAGTAAATATATATATGTGTGTATGAGAGGGTATAAGGGAAGATGAAACAATCAGCATTTCATTTTTTCATTGGTCAATACATTAGATATTAATATACTGGTGGATGGTAATGTGACACTTTTGGGATGCAATGAACATTTTACTCTTCCATAATCAGTAAAGCATACATCAGCAGTATACAAGAGATAGTGATATGCTTGCATGTATTTTGAAGAGATTCATTCTATTAAGTTCCATTCTACTCTTCATTGAAAATTTACTTAGTATCTATTAAGAAAAAACAATAGTTTGATATTTTGTACTGGAATAATTCTGGTATATTTTGCATCATCTATTTTAAAAAAATCACTTCATTTATTGCATTATCTTGTTCAAATCTTGCTGAGGTGAAATTAGTCTTTCATCCTTTTGGGATTGATAAAAAGTACCAGTGCAATGCAGAGGATTATTGGAATCATTGGAGAATTCAGCTAGATGTCTTGCAATATCTGTTCCTGCTCTCTGTGTACTGACAGCAACACTCTGAAGTTACTGGTGCTAGCATGCTTTGGCCCAAGTCAGTCGCCTCTTTATTTTGATAAACATCTTATGTGTGGAGAGGGAAGGCATATATTCATGAGACAACTTCTAGTCTTCCTTCCATCACAAAAATCTTGCCCCAGGTCTGCACGCACATGTGTATGCATAGCTCTCATTAACTGCTATTGGTCCTGTATCTGATTTGTGAGCTTTATGGTTCTGCAAGAGTGTTTTGACAAAAAGTATACACACACATATATATGTATCTATCTATTTATGTATTGTATGTGTGTATGTATACATGTATGTACTTATATATGTATGTGTGTATATATGTGTGTGCGTTTCTAAATATGTATGTACTTATATATGTATGTATATATGAATATATACATATAAAAAGGTATTTTGAGCGTGGCCGTTGCCAGTACCGCCTGAATGGCCTTCATGCCGGTGGCACATAAAACACCCACTACACTCTCGGAGGGGTTGGTGTTAGGAAGGGCATCCAGCTGTCGAAACTCTTCCAAATCAGATTGGAGCCTGGTGTAGCCACCTGGTTCACCAGTCCCCAGTCAAATCGTCCAACCCATGCTAGCATGGAAAGCGGACATTAAACGATGATGATGATGATGATGAAGAAAGAGCAGAAAAAAGAAACCTGGGCTATAGACAATATAAGATCTAACCCCAGAGCATTCTACAAGTTTGCCAAAGAAACAGCCTCAGTGCACTTCAGGGTAGGGTCACTCCTTGAAAAAGATGGTTTACTCACAGGAAACCCAATGAGGATAAGAGCTATGGTCATCAACTAGTGTAAAATTAGTGTAAGAAATTGAGGTAGCCCAACAAAGCTACACAAAGAAAATAGCCTCTATGTGGCATTTAAGTTACTGGGAAAGACTCAAGAGATTGAGACTTTATTACCTAGAGCATAGGTGCAAAAGATATGCCATAATATACATCTGGAAGATCTTGGAGGGACTTGTCCCAAACTTTGGCATTAAGACTTACATTAATGCTAGAACAAGGCACCACTGCATAGTGCCTAAGATTTCAACTTTACTATCAAAATATATGACTAGATATTGCAACAGTCTGGGCTTTAAAGGACCACAGCTCTTCAATATCCTCCTGAAGGAGCTGAGAGACCTGCACGAGGTGGACGTAGGTGTCTTCAAAACAAAACTAGATCTCTTACTGTCAAGAGTCCCAGATGAACTAACTTTCCCAGCAGGAAGTGCAAATGAGGACCGCGATGTCAAACTCCCTTAAACATCAAATGTCAAGTTCCAAAATGAATTAGTGAAGGAAAAGTAATGTAGCAACACCAAAGAGCGGTGCCCCAGCATGGCCACAGCTGAAATTGGTTCAGTTCAATTCATATATATATATATATATATATATATATATATATTGTTCAAAATGAGGAGTAGATAGACAGCCTAGAACTGATGAAGGGACATTCCCTTTGTTTACTTGTCTTGTTTTCCATTTTTTCTCTCGTTGTTTGCATATTTAACTTGTTTGTTTTCGTATTTCATTTTGTTTACACAGTTGGTGACATCCTGTACCCATATACGCATATGTATATAAATATATATATATATTATTTGTATTATATATATATGTATGTATGTATGCATGTATGTATGTATATGTATATACAAATGTATATAAATGTATGTATGTATATATATATATACAGGCATCCTCCACGTTACAGCTACCTCAGGCTACAGGATTTGATGCTTATGGAAATTGAAAGGTATAACCATTAATTTCAGGATATAGTCTGTAATTTTGCTCTTACAGGAACTCGTACTCCATAGCTTTAAAGTGTTAACAGTTTAAAACTATACTTTCATTTTAGCTCAATTCCCGCTTGCATTTTAGTTAACATCAAATTATATAGTTAACAATTTGAAAAACTATCATCACGTTACACACGTATATGCATACACATACATACATGTATCTGTTGGCACTCCGTCACTTACGACGACGAGGGTTCTAGTTGATCCGATCAACGAAACAGCCTGCTCGTGAAATTAACATGCAAGTGGCTGAGCACTCCACAGACACGTGTACCCTTAATGTAGTTCTTGGGGATATTCAGCGTGACACAGTGTGACAAGGCTGACCCTTTGAAGTACAGGCATGACAGAAACAGGAAGAGAGAGTGAGAGAAAGTTGTGGTGAAAGAGTACAGCAGGGTTCGCCACCATCCCCTGCTGGAGCCTCGTGGAGCTTTTAGGTGTTTTCGCTCAATAAACACTCGCAATGCCTGGTCTGGAAATCGAAACAGTGATCCTATGACCGCGAGTCCGCTGCCCTAACCACTGGGCCATTGCGCCTCCACACATACATGTATATATAACATACATAATGCAAGGATATATATACATATGTGTGTGTCAATGAATGTGTGTATGTAATGTGTGCGGAAATTGAAAGAAGCCTGTCATGTGTGTGTGTGTGTGTGTGTGTATTTGCATGCATGTGTGTGTGTGTGTGCGTGTGCATGTGTGTTTGTCCCTTATCACTACATGACAACTGCTGTTGGTGTGTTGGTTTGCTTATATCCCTATCACTTAGCAGCTCAGCAAAAGATACTTACAGAATAAGTATCGGTCTTTGTAAAAATAAGTACTGGGTGTTGATTCATTTAACTAAAAATTCTTCAAGGCTGTGCTCCAGCATGACAACAGCCTAATGACTGAAACAAATACAATACATGAGTGGCTGTGTGGTAAGTAGCTTGCTTACCAACCACATTGTTCCGGGTTCAGTCCCGCTGCGTGGCATCTTGGGCAAGTGTCTTCTACTATAGCCTTGGGCCAACCAAAGCCTTGTGAGTGGATTTGGTAGATGGAAACTGAAAGAAGCCCGTTGTATATATGTATATATATATATATGTATGTGCATGTATATGTTTGTGTGTCTGTGTTTGTCCCCCCAGCATCGCTTGACAACCGATGCTGGTGTGTTTACATCCCCGTAACTTAGCAGTTCGGCAAAAGAGACCGATAGAATAAGTACTAGGCTTCCAAAGAATAAGTCCTGGGGTCGATTTGCTCAACTAAAGGTGGTGCTCCAGCATGGCCGCAGTCAAATGACTGAAACAAGTAAAAGAGTAAATGAGTAATACATATACATATATATATATATATATATATATATATATATATATATATATATATATATATATACACACACATACTCGCATACATTACTTTCAGCAAAAACAGTTATTTTTGTTTTTATATTGTTTGCAGTTTGTCTCTTCTTTCATGGAAGTAGGTAGATTTTGGACACTCTGTAGGAAGCACTGCAAAATCTTCCTTGTTTAAAGCGGGTGGCATTTAAATCTTTATGATAAAGATGAAAACAAAAATCTGGGAAAAATCCATGTTATGCACAACAAACAAGAACGGCACCAGACATTCCATGCATTGACAATCTGGCAGACGCTTCATAGGGTCTTTACATGATGATTGATGGAAAAAGAAAAAAAGAAAAAGAAGAAAAATCAAGTAGAGAAATAGATAAATAAAAATTAAATTGCATTTTCTTTAAAATTTTCAATTTTTTTAAATAAGAATTTGAAAACAAATTTTTTTCAAAAACAATCCAAAACAACTTAAAAAGCAGAACTGTAGCAAATAAACCAAACAGAAAAAAAATAAACAATCAAGTATTTCAATTGTTTCTCTTTACAAAAAAATGGAGGGGAAATACAAAAGAACAACAAAAAGCATATTATTGAATCATTTTTGTTTGAGTAAAACTTTTGCCTTCATTGTGGTCAAATTTCGACTATTGTGGCTTCTAAATTGTCTCCAACTGAAATATTTGCAGCAACATCAGGCAGTAACAACAACAGGAGCAGCTAAATTTGCTGCAAAGCTGTTGAAATCCACAACTGATTGCAATAAGACAGCATGGAGTTCAGTATTATATTAATGCAGTTACTAGAAATTTGTTGTTGCTCACAATGTAATCGACCTTGCCAAAAGAACTATTTTTAAAATTACTTGGGAAAATGTCTTTTGTTTTGTTTCCAGAGGTTTACAGTGTAAGAGAGGGACATTGTATAAAAGACTACAAGAAGCAGAGGATTGTCTCTCACTCTTGTTTTACATCCTTCCCTTTGACTCTCTTTCTCTCTCTTTCATTCTCCATCCTCTTGTTTCTCTCCTTCCATCACATATTTTGCTTTGGAGAGAACAGTTGATTGCATTGACCCTGAAATTTATTGGTATATTTCTATCTGAGCCCCAGAAGGATGGAAAAGCAAAATCAACCTCAGTGGGACTTGAACTCAGAATGGAAAGGAACAACAAAATAATGCAAAATAGTTTGTCTAATGATCTACTGATTCCCTCAGTCTCCAGTCTCCACCAACCTATATATATATATATATATATATATATATATATATATATATATATATATATATATATATATATATATATATATAATAATAATAATATTAGGGACAAAATCCAAAATTACAGGTAAAAACTCAATTAAAATCAATTTATAAAAAATTAAAATTAAATTGAGCTTTACAGAGTAAAATATGTGACAGTGGATTTTCATCGATGAGTTCATGAACCTTGGTTCTTTTCCCTAAAACTATTATATATATATATATAAAACAGAATGTTTACAAAATAAGGTGTGTAACATAACTTAATATCATCATTAAAAGTGGGAAATCGCTATGATCCTTTGGATGATGACTGAATAGGATTTAGTGACATTCTATGAGTGTATTTTCTGTTTATTCCATTTGTTAATACTTCTGTATATATATATATATATATATATATATATATATATATATATATATATATATATATATATATATATATATATATATATATATATATATTATTGAATGCACATACACACACACACACACACACACACATACATATATATGCATACATATGTATCTTGAATTGTGTAGCTTAGTAGATAGGATCAACATCATAGCAATCATTATAGCCATATCAGGTTACCAAACCTTTCACTCACATAATTTGCACTCAAAAATTGTAGGCAACTGTCTGAAATATATCACTAGCCAAAAATATACACACTTAGTTCGTTCCAGTTCACTTCAATGGATGGACCTTGAATAAAGGTGCATAGACTAATCACTGGTTAAGAATAACTGGGTGCAGATGCAACCACTAGATGTCGATGCAGCAGAAACATGTGTTGGACAAACTTAAATCAAATATGCTGTAATTGACTGTAGAAATAATAATAAAAATTTATGCAAATGTACTAATTTCTGTACACTTTGCTTTTTGTACTGGGTATACACTTGGTTACATATTCATGATCCAGAGAAGCAAACTCAGGATTTACCCATCAGATAAAATACAGTGGAACTGCTTGGACTGCTTACTTGAAGTAATTCTAGGTGCTCAGTAGAATCGATGCAGTAAGCCTTAACCTGAGTTACAACTAAATGCTTGAATGGTACCCACCTGGATATTGTATTCCTATCTATTCACTACACACACACACACACACACACACACATAAATACACATTTAGAAATAAGCAATAACTATAATATTATTGTGTTTGTCATGGTGTTTGTGTGTTTGAGTATCATGCTTTAAATAAATGTAACAATGGAATGAAAGTAAAGATGTAATCAAAATATTTAGCATATTGGAACAGTCCAATGAAGATCTATAAACTGACACATGAAAATAGAAATAAGGAAATTTATGAAAGTTGAAATTCCTTTGGTTCCCACGAGTTGTTATTATAAAGACAGCAAGCCAGCAGTCTGTAGAGCACAGATTTAATGCTGTTCAATATTCTGTTTTATTTCTAAGGCAGCAAGCTGGCAAAATTTTTTAGCACACTGGGCAAAGTGCTTAGCAGCTTTTCGTCCACTTTAATGTTCTGAGTTCAAATCCCATCAAGGTTGACATGGTCTTTCATCCTTTTGGGGTTGATTAAATGAGTACCAGTTGAGTACTGGGATTAATGCAATTGACTTACACCTTTCTCCAAAATTGCTGGCCTATATTTTGATTTGTTTGTGTTGCAAGTTTTCTTCTTTTATCATTTACTAAAAAAAACAATGACTTATTGTTGAAACAGTACTTAGTGTCATTCATGCCTTCCTCAAACAGATTTCTGAAGGTATGGCTGTGTGGTTAAGAAGCTTACTTTGCTGTCACATGGTTTCAGGGTTCAGTCTCACTGCATGGTACCATTGGTGGGTATCTTTTGTTATAGCCTTGGGCCAACCAGTGCCTAGTGAGTGAACTTCGTGGAAGCTGGTCATGTCTGTGGATGTGTATGTGTATATATATTTGTCCCTTCCCCACTTGATAAGCTGTGTTGGTTTGGTTATGTCCCTGTAGTTTTGCAATTCAGCAAAAGAGACCAATATCATAAGTACAAGATATAAAAAAATAAGTACCAGGGCTGATGGTTTGACAAAACCCTTTAAGGCTATACTCCAGCATGGCCACAGTCCAAATGACTGAAAACACATGATACATTTAATAAAATGGCAAAAATTAAGACTGTATGTTTAAGGCCGTGATATTGACTTACTAAGAACATATACTTCTTTCTATGTCTTGATTCATATGTGACCAGAACCAGCAATGAAAGCTAATCTCATTAGGAATAGTTTCAAAATCAACAACAACCAGATACATATATAAGAAGATAGGTGTTCACTCCTTTTACCGGTTAATGATATAAATATTATATGGGGATCATGTGATATGAGGTGTGTAACTATGAGTGACCGAAACAGTACAACTTGTCTGAAAATCAGATTCCCTTCCTTAATGACAAGGAAACCTGAGAAAATATGGAATATTCTATTGGTCACTTTTTAAACAAATTACTTGGTAATGGGGATTTCAACAAACCAACTGCTGTTGTCATTGTGGTTAGAGGCAACCATAAATGCATCTACACACACACACACACACAAGCATATATATATATATATATATATATATATATATATATATATACTCTTTACTCTTTTACTCTTTTACTTGTTTCAGTCATTTGACTGTGGCCATGCTGGAGCACGGCCTTTAGTCGAGCAAATCGACCCCAGGACTTATTCTTTGGAAGCCTAGTACTTATTCTATCAGTCTCTTTTGCCGAACCGCTAAGTTACGGGGATGTAAACACACCAGCATCGGTTGTCAAGCGATGTTGGGGGGACAAACACAGACACACAGACATATACACACACATACATATATATACATACATATATATGACGGGCTTCTTTCAGTTTCCGTCTACCAAATCCACTCACAAGGCTTTGGTCGGCCCGAGGCTATAGTAGAAGACACTTGCCCAAAGTGCCACGCAGTGGGACTGAACCCAGAACCATGTGGTTAGTAAGCAAGCTACTTACCACACAGCCACTCCTACGCCTATATATATATATATATATATATATATGATGGACTCCTATATATATATATATATATATATATATATATATATATATATATATATATATATATATATATATGATGGACTTCAACACATTTTAGATGTATCATATTCACTTAAATGGCCACTAAGGGACTATAAGAAGATAAGAATATAATTGCACAGGTTACCACATAAAATGGAATTTGAAACTATGTGCTCACAATGCAAGCTTCTAGCTACATAGTTATATTTGCACCTCTCTCGCCCTCTTTCTTCCTCTCTCTCTCTCTCTCTCTCTATCAAAGTCACAAAAGATTTTCACAAGCTGTTACTCAGAGTATGATCACAACTGTCTAATGAACGATGAAGTGAAACTCTGAGTAACAGCTTGCAAAGGCTTTTTTCAGCTTTAATAAACAGTGTATTACTCTACCTTTGGTCTTCAAGTACTATTCTTTCCACCTTGTTTTGCATTTATCTGCTTACTTTGTGTGTGTGTGTGTGCGTGTGTGTGTGCATGTGTCTGTTTGTGTGTGTGCATGTGTGTGTATGTTTGTATGTACATTTATATATATGTAATATATATATATATATATATATATATATATACGCACACACACACACACATTTAGTATATGTATTATACATCTAAATACATACACATAAAGAGACACATGAATAAATTATAAATTAACCTCTAAAATGTCCTTATAAAACAACATTTAACATGATACATGTGTAAAGAACAAATATTTTACATTGTTAAATAACAATGAAGTCATTGATGGATAACAAAACCACACATCTCTTCCCTTGCAAAGAAAGGGAAACGCTTCATGTGAATAAATGGTAGCATGCTTATCCCATAAGAAAGAGATATGTGGTTCAATTCCTTGTTAGCTAGTTGATTGTTTTATTTTTCAACAAATGTATGTATAATGTTCAATAAACCATTGACCATGGAGAAAACACATTAAATCATAGACAGATACACACAAACAACACACACTCACACGTGGTTGTGAAGTGAGCTTATTACACAAATAGCTATGACTGTGTCTAACATATCAATATCTCTATCTTTCTCTCTGTCTATCTGTCTGTATCTCTGTCTGTATGTTTATCTGTCTATCTGCCTCTCTATCTATTTGTCTGTCTATCAAAGTATCTATTTATGTCTGTCTGTCAGTCTATCTGCTGTCTGTCTGCCAATCTATCTATCTGTCTATCTGTCTGAGTCTGCCTATTTATCTCTCCGTTTGTCTATTTATCTGTCTATCTCTCTCTCAGTCTATTTACCTGCCCGTCTGTATATCTGTCTATCTGTCTGCCTATCTATTTATCTATCTATCTATCTATCTGTCAGTCTATTTATCTGTCATGCTATATTTCTATGTATCTATCTGTCTGTCCGTCTCCCCCCCTCTCTCTCTCTCTCTATATATATATATATATGTATATGTGTGTGTATGCATACATACATACATACATACACACATACACATGTGCACATATGCATATATGTATTCTCATACACAACTAGTCATTTAGGCTAGTGCACAGGACGACATTCATACATATTCACACACGTGCACACTCACACACTCTCTCTTTCTCTCCCCATCTTTCTCTCCCCCCTCTCTCTCCCTCCCTTTATCTCTCTCTCTCTCTCTCGCTCTTTCTCTCACTCTCTCACACATAAACTTTTATCTAACTAAGCAAACATCATTTCGCCTGACCCTGACAAGTAGTCTTTTAATTCCATCCAATATTTTTGACACTCCCTGCAACTCCCACTAGCTGCACCATATCTACTGTTAACATTATATTTCTGAAATTGAACCAGCTCATTATTTATTATTATTATTATTATTATTATTATTATTATTATTATTATTATTAAAAAAATTCTTTTTTCCTAAATTTCCACATTATTCTTCTAGTTGAGTGTGGTTGTATATCTTTTAGTGTATGTATGTGAGAATATATATATACACACACACACATATGCACAT
>NC_142932.1:44030127-44032627 GCF_046866305.1 Octopus bimaculoides | reverse complement strand
GTCGAAAAGTGATAATGCAAAGCTTGGAGTAATGCTGTTGTGTGTAGTTAATAACTTTAACACACACTCACACACACAGAGATACATATACACACACACGTGCGTGTGCACGCACGTGTGTGTGTATGTTTGTTTGTTTGTTTTGTATTCACTTGTTTCGGACTTGCCCTCCATTGAGATTTTGTTTCCAATAAGGGTTAAACTTGTTCAAGGAATGTGGGATTCTATTGTTGAAAGTGGTTTTGTTGCAAATATGTATATAATTATACATGTATATATAAGTGTGTGTGTGTGTGTGTGTGTGTGTGCATGTGTGTATATAATATGTATATGTATATTTGTAATATACGTAATATAAATGTATGTATATATGTAATATACATAAGTGTATATACAGACACATGCACGCAGAGATGTGTATGTGTGTGTTTGTGTACATATATGATGGTATATTTATATACATATATACATACACACATATATTTATATGTATACACACACATATATATAGGTACACACAAAAATATATGTGTGTGTGTGTGTGTGTGATCGAGAGACTCTGTTATATAAATGCTGTGTGCTACTTAAACCAAATCAGAGTGCTTAGCAAAGAATAGGAACTCAGAGTGATCCCTTGTTGACTGCAGTGTGACAGCATAGGGAGTCTAGTCAAGTCTAGTCTAGTCTGGACTGTTACTATACTTCTGTCTGCCTATCAGTTGCTGTGACTGATGGCTGCTGCTTTATTCACAAAACTTCCCAGTTCATATTTTGTTCCATGGACTTGCCCTGAAATGTGAACGAGGTAGGTAGGGGAGTGGTTGGGAGCTGGGGGTAAGGGGGAGGGTTTGGGGACTGGGGGCCAGACATTGAAAGTTAGCTGACTTGATTGTAATGCTACCAACAACCAGCCTCTGCACAATAGACAACAATCCCGAACTTGTGTGTTGTGATGTGTTGTTGTGGGCGGCAAGTCATACATAGCTCCGTGTCTTACAGATACTCACCCTCTAACTCTTTGACAATACCACTACTTGGACCCTTGTCCCATACCACCACAAAAAGAAAAAAAAAAAAGAAATAAAGAGAAACGAAAAAATAAGAAATAACAAAAGCAGTAAAGGGGCCAGTAGGAGATGATGGTGCTGCTGATGGTGGTGGTGGTAGGTAGAGGAGATTGTAAATGTGCACAGATGGCAGCATTTGTGATGAGGGATCAGAGATGGCTGATGTAGAGATGGTGCTGGTAGTAGTGATGGTGGTGGTGGTGGCAGTGGCGGTGGTGGTGGTTATAGAAGTTTTGTTGTTTTTATTTCTTTAGTTTTAGATCCTCACTGAACTGATAAGGTACACCAAAGGCATTCCAGTCATGACCATCCAACTATTTTTTATTCAGGTATAGTTAGTTAGTGTACTTCGAACAAAAACATGTTCAATCCAATGTGATAAGTATCTAAAATGCTAAAAAGTGCAATTTGTCAAAACTTTGGTTGCCTGCTATTTCTAGCACTTTAAGTGGCTATCTAGAGGCAGCTTCTTTGGCTGTCATAATAATAATAATTAAATAATGAAGTAAAGAAATTTTAGTGGTAGCTGATGTGCAGCAGCAGCAGCAGCAGTAGTAGTAGTAGTACAACTGGGTGCTGCAAAGTTTCTGGATTTAAGGGCATCACGAAAGGCTTGACTGGAGGCTCCCAACCTTCTGAATTTTTTCACAGGGTTTAGAAAAACCAAAGGACCACTGCAATAAGTGTGTGAATCTGAGAGGGGAATATGTTGAATAAAATCATCATTAACTGATTCTCCTGTATTTTCTGTTACCCAAAGGGGTGCTGGAAAGTTCCTGGCTTTAAGGGTATTGCAAAAGGCTTACCTGGAAATGCAACCTTCCAAGTTCTTTTACAAGGCTCAGAAAAACTGAAGGACTGCTGCAATAAGTGTGTGAATCTGAGAGGGGAATATGTCGAATAAAATCATAATTAACTGACCCTCCTGTATTTTCTTTTACCCAAAGGCAGGAACCTTTCAGCACCTCTTCATAGTTGTGGAGTTGCTTGGAGTTAATAACATGCTAATTATTGCAGTTGTTGTTGTTTTTAAGACCCATATCAGCTCTAATTCAACCGACCTATAATCAAAGGTGTTCTTAGTCTGACCATTTTGGCTTTGCTTTCTATTTTTCCCCTAGGGGTAGGCATGGCTGCATGGTCAAAAAGTTTGCTTCCCAGCCATGCGGTTTTCAGTTCAGTCCCACCACACAGCACCTGGAGCAAGGGGTTTCTACTATGGCCCCAGGTTGATCAAAAATCTTGAGAGTAGATTTGGTTGACATGTATATATATATATATTTGTGTGGGTGTGTGTGTGTGTGTTTCCCCCCACTACCCTTCAACATTTGGTGTTGGTTTGTTTACATTCCTCTAACTAAGCAGTCCAGCAAAGAGATCATTAGAACAGGTACTAAGCTTAAAAACTAAGTACTGGAGTCAGTTTGTTCAAC
>NC_142932.1:43990127-44022627 GCF_046866305.1 Octopus bimaculoides | reverse complement strand
TCCAGGTGCGTATGTGTATGTATATGTATACACATATATATGTATATATATATATATATATATATAGATAGATATATAGATATAGGTATATATATATGCATATATATATATATATATATATATATATATATATATATATATATATATATATATGTATATATGTATGTATAAATATAATGTATGTATATATATATGCATATATATATGTATATATATATATATATATATATGCAGACACACACACACACACACACACACACACACACATATATAGAAACTGCCAAATCAGATTGGAGCCTGGTGTCGCCTCCTGGTCCACCAGTCCTCAGTCAAATCGTTCAACCCATGCTACCATGGAAAGCGGACGTTAAACGTTGATGATGATGATATATATATGTATGTATATATATGTATGTTTATATATGTATGTATACATATATATGTATATATGTATATATGTGTATAAATATGTGTGTATATATATACAGTCATATATATATATATATGTGTATATATATATATATATATATATATATATATATATATATATATATATATATATATATTCTTTGTATTATATATATATATATATATATTCTTTGTATTATATACATATATATATATATATATATATATATATATATATATATGACTGCAGTTAGGAAGTTCAGTTACCATCCCATTCACATGGTTCTTCCAGGTTCAGTCTCGTTATGAGGCACTTTGGGTAAGAGTCTTCTACTGGGCCCTGGGCCTACCAAATTGATACGAGTGCATTTGTAGACAGAATATGGGAGAAGCCTGTTGTGTTCGCATGCGTGTGTCTGTGTGTTTGTATGAATATCCTTGAGCAATATCTCCTCTTGATATTACTAAGGGACATTTGATTGCAGTCCTCAATGAAAGCATGTCTGGCCTGACAGAAATAGTTCCTTGTTTGGCAACAGATGAAAACTGATGACAGGAAATGCATGTAGCCATAGAAAATCTGCCTCACTGAATTGCAACTGACCTCACAAACATGAAAATTGGCTGTGATGATGACCATGTATGTATATGTGCATGTATATGTATGCATGTGTGCGTGTATGATGTGGTGTATGTATGTATGTTTGTGTGTATTTTGATATATATGCATATATGTATAAGCTCTTAGCACTCCAATTCCTAACTTTCTTTCTCATTTCTATATTACTAGATTCGCTCTTTATTCTCTCTCCCAACTATCTATACAACTCTTGATTACTTACTAACTATATATAAATGTGTCTAGGGAGAGTCACTATGTCAATACTATTAACACACACACACACTGGTTCAATTCCACCCCTTTAAAGGAGTGCACATGTTAATAATATTGGTATAATGCCTCTCCCTAGACACAATTTGTTGGGGGAACAAACACAGACACACACACACATATACGACAGGCTTCTTTCAGTTTCTGTCTACCAAATCCACTCACAAGGCTTTGGTCAGCCCGAGGCTATAGTAGAAGACACTTGCCCAAGGTGCCACACAGTAGGACTAAACCCAGAACCATGTGGCTGGTAAGCAAGCTACTTACCACACAGCCATGCCTGTGCATATCTTTATATCTCTTATACAGCAAGAGACCTATCTCTTTCCCTCCATTATTCTTTTAACCTCTTCTCAATGGGTACAAAGCCACCTCCCTCAGTTCTATATCCCCAGCCAAAAGGATGCTTTTCTTGCAACTTAGTGACCCCACCAGCACTGATGCCACAAAAAGCCCCAAACACTCTGTAAAGTGGTTGGCAGTTGTAGAAACTATACCAAAACAGATAATAAGAGCTTGGCATAGTCCTCTGGCTTGCCAGCTCTTATCAAATTGTCCAACCCATGCCAACATCGAAAACAGACATGAAATGATGATGTTGATGATGATGATGGTGGTGGTAGTATATGTATGTATATACATTTATACATATGCATATATTTTGTGTGTATTTACCATCATCATGTTAATGTCTGTTTCTCCAGTCTTGCTGAGTCAAATAAAACTTATTAACTCTTTAACATTCAGATTTCTTTGTCAGATATATATTTCTTATATATTCACATTGTTTTGAATTAACCCATAAGTGCCAACAGTCCTTTTTCTAGGACCAGAAGGACAATCCATCATATTTCTGCAACGCCTGTATTTTTCTGAGATATATCTTCAGTTAGTCACAGTGGCGGCTCATAGATGAAAATTTCTTGCCTACACTACCTTTCACCAGCACACCAGGGTCAGCACTGCATGAACCACAGTGCACTCTCTCTCCCTAGCATGCAGCTTCATATCATGGACATGTGAGCATGCGCACAACAGCCAAACACCATGTCGCTGGAACTGTGAAGCGCACAGTTCTATATAAGGATTTTTGTATTTTTTTTCATAAACTAGGGGATGGCTACTGACATTAAGCTTAAGGTTTGTATAATGTACAGGCATAAAGAAAAAATTAAAGAAAAACAGACTCATTATATTGAATGTTATCGATAATATCGATTGGAAATAGGGGGTGCTGCAGTTCTGCAGTACCTATATATGAGAGACCCCTGGTTAGTCATCAAATCTGGAGTCTCTTTCAAATATTGTATTATTTAGTATCAGATAAAGTTGTATAAAAGAAAGACTTTTGGTAGTAAATTAAATAAAAAAATTTGGGCACTAATGATCTAATCATACATTATTTTGTAGCTTCAAGTTTTCAATAGCGTATTTGTATATTTTTAGAATGATATTGTAGAGTAGGTGTGAGAGGTTGGATCTGGTTAGTTTTAACATAAAATATGTAGAATATTTCGGCCAGATATGGCCAGATTAAGTACTAAAAGGTGAAAGCAGGTATTTTTTATTGCTGGATGCTCTTTTTGTCACCAATACTCACCTGTTTCTAAGCAAGGTAATGTCTGCCTTGGTCCTTCAAATATAAACAGCATAGTGGATGGACATGTTTTCACAGAAGCTTGTAAACATATGATTCCATTTGTTTACAATTAGCATTTGATGTCAAAACAAGGCAACATTAAAATGTGCACACACACAAACACACACAGATATGTCAGGCTTCTTTCTGCTTTTGTCTGCCTGATCTTTGGTCAGCCTTGGGGTATTGGAGACACTAGAGCAAGGTGCCGCATTGTGGGATTGAACCCAAAACACATGGCTGAGAAATAAACTTGTGGAACATATAATCATGTCTGTGTATTTTTTCTTATATTTATTTATACACACATATACATGCCTAAAATGAAGTAACTGAATATTCCACCCTCACACACACACTCACACACGCACACATATATATATGTATGTACATACAAACATACACACACACGCACGCACACACTCACATGTGCACACACACACACATACACACACACTCACACACACACAAACACACACACACAAACACACACACACAAACACACACACACAAACACACACACACAAACACACACACACACGTGCGCGCACACACAAACACACACACATTGACATATGAATCGAAATTGTCATTCTTTTAAAAAGGACAAAAATCTGAGAGAATCTTCTCTTTTTCACAGTGTCTAACACACAGACACATTCAGAGCTGCATGCCCAGTTAACAGTTATTCTCTGTACCTCTACACTTCAATTTAAATGTCATCCTCTCTCTCTCTCTCTCTCTCTCTCTCTCTCTCTCTCTCCCTCTCTCTCTCTCTCTCTCCACACACACGTTTCTTTCCATACACACACACATCATCACACACATCATCACACACATCATCACACACACACACATGCGCACACACATACACACAAACATATCTCTCTATCCGTCTATCTCACGCATACACACAGACTATTATATATGCATAAAATAGGCATATTTATATAGTCATAAACTGTTGTTTATCCCCGGGTCAGTCCCGATTGAGTAGACTTATGATCAAAGATTTTCTCAGCAAGTTAGCCATATTCTATATCCATCTTTTGTTCTGTATTTATTTCTTAACCTTTTAGTATCTAAACCAGCCAAATCTGGCCAAAATTTTCTACCTGTTTTATGTTCAAACCAACTACATTGGGTCTCTCACACCTACCTTACAGTGTCATTCAAAAAATATACAATCGTGCCTGCAGCATGTGTAAGGACTTTCGAGCGAGATCGTTGCCAGTGTCCTTGGACTGGCTCTTGTGTGGGTGGAACATTAAATACACCATTTTGAGTGTGGCCGTTGCCAGTACCGCCTGACTGGCCTTCGTGCTGGTGACACGTAAAAGCACCCACTACACTCTCAGAGTGGTTGGCGTTAGGAAGGGCATCCAGCTGTAGAAACTCTACCAAATCAGATTGGAGCCTGGTGTAGCCATTGGGTTTCACCAGTCCTCAGTCAAATCGTCCAACCCATGCTAGCATGGAAAGCGGATGTTAAACGATGATGATGATGATGACATCATTAAAATCTCAAAGGTATAAGATAATGCCTGATTAACTAAAACAATGTTAATAAATAAGAATTATAATACAATTTAATTTGAATGCCTTAACCCTTTCCATACCAACCAGGCTGAAACCACCTCTGGCTCTGTAGTACAAATGTCTTGTTTTTATAAGTTCTGAATTAAAATCTTCCATCAAACTTTAGTCACAATTTATGTTCCTAATACTAGCTTAATGATAACTAAATTATTTTACTAAATTGTTTGTTATATTTAGAATTGAAAGAAACGCAGAGCATCTCAGCAGAAAAATGGTAACAAAAGATTTTAGGGTTAAGCATGGAATCCACCATTACCCACCATTTTTTTTTTTATTAGAAATGGGTAGAGTATAGTTAACTCAGCCCTTTTCGCTTGTTGTTCTATATAATTGTAATACCAGAGACTTTTAAATTGGAGGCAAAATAAAGCATAGTAATGGTCATGCCTTTCCCAATGTAGTTAATGTCATGTGTTATGTGGTTGTAGTCAGGTATCAAACCACAGGTGTAAGTTTAAGCTCTTCACCATCACTTAATCACCACTGACCATCCTCATCCAACACCCACAACCACCCCTACTACACACACACACAAACACATACCACAACTATCGCCATCCTCACCTAACACTACCACCCAGGGCCATCTTAACAACATTTTACATCCATGGGCAAAGCAAAGCAGTGGGCTTTATAGTATATATTTATTGACAGCAGATTACAGCATAAATAGATTGGGCCCCTAGACTCATGAAGCCCCCAAGAAACTACCCATTGCTCCCATGGCTTAATCCATTAACATTTAAACCAACCATATCCGGTCCAAATAGTTTACCTGTTTTATGTCCAAACTAGCCAGATCCAGCCTCTCACGCTTACCCTACAGTATCATTTTAATATAAATAATGATATCATTGAAATCTTGAAGCTACAAGATAGTGCATGAATATTTCAAAACAATGTGAATAAACAAACATTACATATGACAGAGTAATCTGGATGGTAAAGGGTAAAGACAGCACGGCTACTACCATCACCTAACACTACGAACACTGCCTTGTCAAGCACTGCTTAAACATCAGCAACAAGAAGAAAAAAACTCTAGGTGGTAATAAACCTGCAAGAAATAGTCACTAAATATCCCTTAAGTCTTACCCTTCATTCTGAATGATATTTAATCCATTAGCATTTCAGATTTCTCTGTCAAATGTAATGTTTATTCATTCAAATTGTTTTGAATTAATCATGCATTATCTCATAGCTTTGAGACATTGATAATGTGATATTGTTTTTTGAATGACATTGTAGGGTAGGTGTGAGAGGCCAGATCTGGCTACTTTGGACATAGAGATTGAATATTTTGGCCAGATATGGCCAGTGTAAATGCTAAAGGGTTACTTCTACAATGTATATGCTGTTTTATATATGTGATTCTTCAAGAAGGTAAAAGGCAGGATGGTCTCAACAGCAGTGATTCCACTTATAGGTCTACTCAGCCAGAGCTGACTGGCAGCTAAATGGTAACAACTTGAGACAACAGATCAGCCTCTATTTGGTTGCTAAGACCTGCGAGAAAT
Source organism: Octopus bimaculoides (assembly GCF_046866305.1). NCBI lineage: Eukaryota > Metazoa > Mollusca > Cephalopoda > Octopoda > Octopodidae > Octopus > Octopus bimaculoides. The sequence goes on along the minus strand of NC_142932.1, from coordinate 44,016,572 downwards.
AGCAGCTAAACCGCCTTCAAATCACACCCAATCATTATAAGTAAGGAAATGATATATATTTGATAGCATAGTTCTAGATATACCCCTAAAGAGGACAGGGTGGTCATGCCCAGATTGTCTTTGATCATGATTCTTACACTGTCAAGAATGTCCTGGAGCTAAACAATAAGCACAACAAACAGTGTTGTGTAACATAACACTGTCTGTTGTCTGAACTTGTTAACAGCTTACATTGAGTATGTACAAGACATGTGGATATATGTGTCTTTTATGTTTTGTTTGTTTCAGTCATTGGACTGTGGTTATGCTGGGGCACTGCCTCGAAGGGTTTTAGTTGAGTAAATCAACCGCCCCTGCACCGCGCCCCTGCCAATACTTGTTTCTTTTTTTTTTCTTAACTCTGCTACTTATTCTATCGGTCAATTTTGCTGAACTGGTAAGTTACAGAGATGAAAACAAACCAGCACTGGTTATTAAGGGATGAAGCAAACAAAGATACAAGCATGCATGCACGTACATTTACACACACATTTACACACACACATGCACACATACACACATGTATGCACACATACACACATGTATGCACACATATTTACACATACACACATACCACTGGGCTATAGCAGAAGACACTTCTCCAAGGTGCTGTATAGTGGGACTGAACCCAAAACCATATGTTTGCAAAGCAAACATTTTAATCGCACACCCATATTTATTCTATATTTACTATATTATTATTGTATTGCATCAAATATATATTAACACATTCTGGCTGAGGGTTGAAAGCAAAATTTATAACTGCCACCCACCATCCGAATGGCATTTGTATAAAAGTACATATTTTATTCAGAAATAGTAGACTTGTAGTCAAACTCCTCTGTTTCCTTCTCTCCCTTTGTCTCCATCTCTTTATCATTCCACCTCCTTCTCATTCTCTCTAGTACTGCATTTGTGTGTGTGTGAATTTTTTTGTTTGTGTACGTGTGTAAGAAACAGAATTGGTACAGTACTGGACTAACAGCATTGCTGTGCGGTATTTCCTTCGAATCTCCAATACCACTGGAGTAAGGGAGGTTAGCCTTGTTTGTCAGACCTTGACGTTTGATAGTATACATACCTGTAAGATAGTTCGGTTCATTAACGTGTTATACCAACAAAACTGTATTTGTATTTGGTGAAGATACACGTAAACTGTGTTTGTAAATCATCTCACTTGTATATATATATATATGTGTGTGTGTGTCTGTGTCTGTGCATGTGTGTGTAGGTCTATGCTAATTTGTTTATATGGATGTGTGGGTACATTTTCTGTGTGCATGCATTTATGCACATACATGCACATACACACATATACAAATATGCATATATAAGGCTACATATAAGTGAGTGTATGTATGCATTTGTGTGTGTGCGTATGCATAGATTCGCATATATAGATTCGGATATATATATATATATATATATATATATATATATATATATATATATATATATATATATATGGGAGAATATACAAATAATAACAACAGACGAGGACAGGTGGTGTAAATAACAAAAGTATATATTAGTATGACGCTCGGGAATACGGAAAGTCTTTGACGTTTCGAGCTACGCTCTTCAACAGAAAGAATACGGAGACAAGGAGAAAAACACGGAGAAAAAAAAATTGAATAGTGTTCAGTCAACGGTCAATCATATATATATATCTTCATACATAATTGTATATATATATGTTCATGTCTGTGTGTGTGTACATATATTTATATGTATATATATATATATATCTATAGATGAATGTATGTATATACATATTCATACATATATATACATATATATATATATATATATATATATATATATATGTATGTATATATATATATATATATATATATATATATATATTTATATGTACATACATACATATATATATATATATATATATATATATATATATATATATGTTTATATGTGTGTGTATATGTACATATGTATACACACACTCACACACATATACATAAAAAGCACCCACTACACTCTCAGAGTGGTTGGTGTTAGGAAGGGCATCCAGCTGTAGAAACCTTGCCAGAGCAGATTGGAGCCTGGTACAGCTTCCTGGCTTACCAGTCCTCAGTCAAACTGTCTGACCCATGCCAGTATGGAAAGCGTACATTAAATCATATATGTATATATTGATATATATACATATGTACATGTATATATGTAAATTACATGTATATATATATGCATATATAGACATATGTGCCTATACACATATATGTGTACACATAAATGTATATGTATATATATATATGTGTGTGCGTGTATTTATATACATGAATATACATGCGTATATGCATGTATATATTTATACCTATATATATATATATATACATGTATAGCAGCATACACGTATATAGATATATAGATACACACGCACACTCAAATATGTATATACATATATATCCATATATATTCATGTATATACACACACACACACATATATATACTTTCATCCTCTTATTCTTTTACTTGTTTCAGTCATTTGACTCTGGTTACGGTGGACCAGCACCTTGAAGGGTTTTAGTCAAACAAATTGAACCCCAGGTCTATTTTTTTTTTTTGAAAAGCCTGATATTTATTCTAAGTTACAGAGATTGGAACACACCAACACCAGTTGTCAAGTGATGATGGCAGGGACACATACACACATACATACATACATACATACATATGGCCACAGTCAAATGACTGAAACAAATAAAAAGAATAAAAAAAGAATATATATATGTATATATATGTATATATATATGCAAATATGTATATGTATGTATATATATATATATGTATATACACATATATATACATCATCATCATCATCATCATCGTTTAACGTCCGCTTTCCATGCTAGCATGGGTTGGACGATTTGACTGAGGACTGGTGAAACCGGATGGCAACACCAGGCTCCAGTCTGATTTGGCAGAGTTTCTACAGCTGGATGCCCTTCCTAACGCCAACCACTCAGAGAGTGTAGTGGGTGCTTTTACGTGTCACCCATATATATATATATATATATATATATATATATATATATATATATACATATTCATATACATATATATACATATATGTATATACATACATACATATATATATATATATATATATATATATATATATATATATATATATATACTTTATTTAAAAGCAGCAGAAATATTAAAAAAAAAAACGTTACTCTGAGTTTCACGTTCCGTCCGATGAACAGGAACGTGAAACTCAGAGTAACAGTTTTTTTGTTATATTTCTGTTGCTTTTAAATAAAGCATATTACTCTACCTCTGGTATTTGAGTACTCTTTTTTCCACCTTGTTGCACAATTCATGTGCTTACTCCGGTATATATATATATATATATATATATATATATATATATACATATATATATATATGTATATGACAGGCTCCTTTCAGTTTCCATCTTCCAAATTCACTCACAAGGCTTTAGTCAGCCTGAGGCTATTGGAGAAGGCACTTGCTGAAGTTGCCATGCAGTGGGACTGAAACTAGAACCATGTGTTTGGGAAGCAAAAGCTTCTTACCACACAATCATATCCATGCAGCTACCATTCAAGCACTTTATTATAATTCAAGTTCTGGCTAACTGCATTGAATGATATGGAATAACCTGGGACTATTTAAGATAAACAATCTCAATGTATTTCACCCATTCAGTAAATCCCAGGTTTGCTTCATTGGATTTTAAACAGTTTACTGATCGTATATCTTAGACAATTCAAACGAATAAGAAGTATACATCTACACAGTTCTTATTATTACAATCATTCATATATTATATTCTGTTTGAACCTTTAAAAAAGGAAAATACACTCTATAAATAACTGAAATAACAAAAACTTTAGATGTATCCATCTCCTTATTCATTTGAATTGTCTTACATATATATATATATATATATATATGCTGTCGGTGCAAATGTTTTTTTTATACAGCGCTGAGTTTACAATCCTGTAAATAATAATAATGGGTATTTTTATATATATATATATATATATATATATATAGGCATGGCTGTATGGTAAGAATCTTGCTTCACAATCACATGATTCCAGGTTCTGTCCTACTGTGTGGAGCCTTGGGCAAGTGTCTTTTATTATAGCAGCCTCGCAACGATGAAAGTCTTGTAAGTGGATTTGGTAGACAGAAACTGAAAGAAGCCCACTGTATATATATATATGTGTGTCTGTGTGTGTGTGTATACATATAAAGACATGTATATTTATTTATGTTTTTGTATATTGATATAAGCAAAAATGCTAGTTAACCAGCTAGAGGAGATGTCCTCTTGGGGTTAAAAAAATTGCAGTAGAGTCCGCTCGAATGGACAGCCATGTTGAAGTGGCTACAAGTATTTCTTATATTGATATATATATATTTGTAAATATATGTGTATTTATTTGTGTGTGTATATATATATATATATATATATATATATATATATATATATATATATATATATGTATGTATATATATATATATATATATATATATATATATATATATATATATATACTTTATTTTGTCACCACTAGAGGAATGAAATTAAGAAAATTACAACTGATCCTGGTGGGATTTGAACCCAGAACGTTATAGAACCCAGAAGAAATTATATCAGGCACCTTTCTCAACACACTAGTGGTTCAATCCACCCACATTCTTTAAATGACTTTAATATCTGAAGGGTGAGGGGTTCAGTCAATTAGTTTTGGCTGCTTCTTTATTTTACTGAACCCGAGAACGAAACATGGAAAAGTCGACCTCAACGGAAATTGAAATCAGAATGTAAAGGGAAGTAACTAAATAATAAAAGAAAAACATTCCAACCCATGGCATTTTGTCCATAACAACAACAAGGATGATGATGATGATGATAAGTGATGATGATGACAATGCTGATGGTGGTGATGGTGGTGGTGGATGGTGAATGGAGGGATTGATAAAATGATGAGAGAAAAAGTAGTGTTCAACCTCAACCAGACTGATGTTACAATACAAACTATCAGCAGACTTCTGTAGTATCAGCGATATGGATGGATGATGAGTGTGGGATGGTTAACTAAGAGACTAACAAACAAACATTCTGACGGTGCCATGTAACGTCTTCTCACTGTGTAACATGATGTCACAGATGGAGAAGCAGTGGCAACATGAACTACCATGTTTTAAACACATGTTTGTATGTCTGTGGTACATGCATGTGCATTGATTAGCACATGCACACACACACACAGAGATTTTGTTGCACAATCTCATCTGCATATGCAATGCACACACATACACACACATGCACATGCACACACATACACACACACGTACACACACATGCACACAAACATCCTTGTGCATCATCATGTAAGATGTAAACTCATATAGAGATAACTATACAAATGTATTTTATGGACACACAGACACACACAAACACACATGCAAACACTGATGCACACAAACATATACACAATCAAACGCACAAACACGAAAACAATTTTGCTCATCTTCATGTTTTCAGACACACATACATACACACACACACATACACACACTGAAATAGGTATGCACATTCTCATATCTTCATCATCATCATCATCATTTAGCACTAATATTCCATGCTGGCATGCGTCGGATAATATACAAATTTGCATATGCTCACGTACACATCATACTTCATAGTCTCAATTACAAACACACACATACACACACCCTCATGCATATAAGTATTTTCATATATTGTCACTAATCTACATGCAGAATATTTAAATACACACACATACACATATTTTGATGCTTATACATACACAAATAGGAAGAAAGAAAAAGGGAGAACTTGTCACAAATAGCTTTCAAATAAGAAAGAATGTGAGAAGCAATAGTTTTGGATAAATTTAAAATCAAAAGACTTTATAGACGAGATAATACAATGTAAGGATTCAATCTCACTCTGTGACACCTGGACCATGGGTTAACCAATGCATTCTAAGAAGAAATTGGTCGATTGAAACTGCAGGAGAATATCATATATGTATGTACATATCATCATGATGATCATAATCTCCTTTTCCATGTTGGCATGGGTTGGACAGTTTGACAGAAACCAGCAAGCCTAAGGATTATGCCAGACCCTAATGTCTTCTTTGGTATGGTCTCTACAGCTGCATGCTCTCCCCAATACCAACCACTTTACAGAGTATACTGGGTGCTTTATCATGGCACTAGCACTAGTGAGGCCACCAAGTATACACACAACAAGATCTCTCAACTAAGTGGAGTGCAATATTGTAGTAGGAGGTGAAAGTGTGAAAGAGGGATAGGAACAGGTGTTTTGCTGAAGAAGAGAATACATAGCTTCCCCAAATGGAAAGAGAGAGACAAAGATGGCTCTTATAAATATATATATATATATATATATGTAACTACATGTGGATTGTTGGTGAATTTTTTACTCCACCTTCTTTTTCTCTGTCTCCTATTTCTTTAACGTCTGTTTGCCATGCTGGAATAGGTTTGACGGTTTGACAAGGAGCTAGCTCGGCAAAAGACTGCATCAGGCTTCACTGTCTGTTTTGGCAGGGTTTTTTATGGTTGGATGCCCTTCCTAATACCAACCAGCTTACAGAGTGGACTACATGCATATGAGTACATGTATACATGCATGTATATATATATATATATATATATATATATATATACTTAACCATTATATATGCTTAACCATTTTCTCACACCGTCTCCGATGAAGGGATATAATAAATATCCTGGAAACAGCTGTAAGACCTTCTATTTATAAATGTTCTAAAATCCTCACAGCCTTGGTTTTTTCATCTCATTCTCAAAAATAATATTTTATATATACACATGCTAATATAATCACCGAACCTGGAGCTTAACTATGGTCTGTTCATAGCACTTACTCAGCATTACCTGACACCTTTGGGTCTTATTGACACCATTACCTCTCATAACCTATATATATATATATATATATATATATATATATATATATATATATATATATATATAAAGGTGAGGTGTTCTAAAAGAGAGCATTGAGATGTGTTGCTTTACATCAAAAGGTACTCAGCATCACATTACAGATTGTGTCTTGTCATGTCTGATTAATGTAGACTGATGAAACAAATACTGGGATCTATATCAATGAATAAAAGATGATATACACATTGATATGTGAGTGTGTGTATAAACGCAGATATATATGTGCCAGTATATACATGTTTGTATATATATATATGTACATGCACATATACACACACACATATATATATACATATACATTTATGTATAAACATATGCATATACATAACCATACAGATATATACATATATGTATATTATGTATCATTGCATTTGTCAGTATCACAGATTACTAAGTAAACACTCCTAATGAGTTGGAAAATCTAATATAAGGAAAAACTAGTTCAGTTTTTGTTCACTGTGTTCTGTAGATAAAGCTTTGTGGCTAAGCTATGAACCTTACTTGCACAACCTGTTTAAATATAGATGTATAAAATGTACTTGAGTAAATATTATTTACAAACTATCCATAAACATATTGTCTTAATACTCTAATCAATAAATAAATTCATCATCATCATTTAATGTCCGCTTTCCCAACATATATATATATATATATATATATACACACACACACACACACACACACATATATATATATATATATCAACATATATAAAATAACAATATATAAAGTGAAACAAACATGGTATATTAGGTTTACTTTTAGGAAAAATTAGAAGTCTTTATTTTTTGAACATACACTCTTCTACAAAGAGTATAGATGAAGAAAGAAAAAAATGGAGGGAGGAAAAAACAAATGTGTCTTAATTAGAGTGTCACTGCATGCTGAAATTAGGCATAGATATGGCTGTGAGGTTAAGAAGATTATTTCCTAGCCATATGGCCTTGGGCTCAGTCCCACTTCACAGCACCTTGGGCAAGTGTCTTCTCTCATAACTCCAGGCTAATTGGAATAAAATAACATTCTGGATTTAATTGAAACAGCTATACTTTCCTGATCAAATCTGTGACCTTTGTGCTTACATTAAAAATTATCATTGTTGTTGTTATTGTTGCTTAGTGGTTAGGGTGTTGGTCTCAATATCATAAGGACTGAGGAAGGGTGGTGTCTGTCCTTCAGCAAAACACTTCATTTCATGATACTCAAGTCTACTGAGCTGAAAATGAGTACTAGCTGGGTGCTCGTACATCTCTTTCATTCTCTAGCAGTCACATCCTTGATTTTCTACTATATATACACACATAGATATATATATATATATCTATCAGAGGCACTCATTGTTTCATGTTGTCTTATTCATCATCTTTTTGTTATAATGTACATGTGAAACTACACTAAGTAGAGTAAAATATAAACTGCCAAATTGTACACGTCTTAAACTCAATTTTTGTTTGCTTTTATTTTACCTTTCTTTTATAAGTTGTTGCCTTTTTCAATTTAGTTAAATACAGGTATTATATTTTCTGACATTCAAGTTGAATTTTTGGGACCAAAATTCTACAGCCAGGAAAAGTATGTTGCCTGATGTAGCAATTTGAATTTTGGAGGACCAAAACATGCATGTGAATTGCAGCAGGATTTGGAAAATTAGTGATGTTTGAATGTTTACATTATATACTATACTATGTTGACTTGTATGCTGAAAAGTACAGTAGAAAAATAAGCAATAGATTATGATACTAGTCATTAGATTATTATTTTTCTTTTTTGTTTCCCAAATATCATCTAAAATGGAATTTTGTTATGTCTTCTATTTATTTCATCAAGTTGTAACTTTTTCAGTGTACAACAATACTTTAACTATAAAATAAACAATGAAAACCAAACCTTGAAATTGATTTAATAGATACAAATAAATAATTTTTTACAGCAAGATCGATTTGATTTTTCTTGGATGTGATGAGGAAAAAATATTATCTTTCGCATTATTGGTAGCTAATTCTATTTTAACCAAAAGGATTACTAAATAAACTATTACACTCATGTGACAATTGTAATCATGAATCAGCAGACTTCCAGAATAGCTGTCACTATCTCCTGGAGAAGGAAAACAGCTTGGAATTAGGTGGTTGTTTAAGAGTTTATTTAGTAATCCTTTTGTAAATAAAAATTGGCTACCAATAGAAGAAAAGTACTAAATATTTCTTCTTCCAGTTATAATTTGCCTTTCTAATCATCATTCAGATAGGATATTGACTGATAGTTATGTTGTAACATTTAAGTGAATAAAAATAGAGCGGATCATATGTACGGATTAAAACTAGGTAGCCAGGTTGTTAGCTTTGGAGTTTACCTGATTCAAAACTAGCCAGCTTTTTTTTATTGGTTTTGTTTTACAGCATTTCGCTTACAGTCACACTTCTCAAGAACGTCATAATGACACATACTGAGAACTGACTCTCTGTGTGTTTGTGTGTGGATTTATATGTATGTGGTGCAAAAGTAATAGATGTATGTGTGTGTACGTGTGTATACATATGTGTGTGTGAGAGAGAGAGAGAGAGAGAGATTATAGATGGTTACATAATTTATGGTACACTATATATGTTTGATAACACCCAGTGGTCATTGGATACCATCTGATGACATCAACTCCTCCTGGCCAAAGCTCCATTTACGTTGGTGAGTGGAAAAGAAGCACCTTCTATGTGTAGTCAACTACATATATATATAAGAAACAGATAGTTATATAATTTATAGTACTCTAGATATATTTTAAGTCCTTCTTGAATTTCTTAAATTGGAGTTTAAAACAGTTTCCATGGGATTCCAGATTATTGTAGACTTGTTTTTACAGAACTCCTCTGTCGCTATTTTAACTGAAGATGGGGATTTGCTAATAACTATGTCAATTATGAAGTCACTAATCTACCAACATCACCTATAGGGGTGCCAGTACATCAGTTTTCAATACTGCCAAGATATAAAAACATTTTTAATCTAAATTTTCAGCATTGTGATGAAAGCTTCCTTTTACATTCTCCAGGTTGGTGTGACTCCTTTCATTTTTAGATATGAAAGGAATAGAAGTAGGGAGATCTATACTTTCCAAACATCATTCTGGATGCTGTTGTAGTAGTGAAATGATTTTAACCAGAATTTAAAACTGGTCATTGAATTTGACTCCCCAGTAACTTACTTCCACTCTGTAGTGCTTATGATTATTGTTGTTACTGTTGCTGATGTTTTTGGTTGACTTTTATATTAACTCAGGTTGAGCTGACTTGTGAGTGAAAGCTTTAAACATGAACTTCCCTTCTTTTCACACATAATATAATTCAGATTATAATATCCAGCATATCCTTCCCTTTTCTTTAAGGTAAGAGGGTGTGATCTAAGAGAGATTTGGCTGCTATATCTAGCAAACTGAGTAACCATGTAGAGGCTCTCTTGCTTGGCTTGAATGTACTCATGACTATAAGTCAAACAGCAGGCATCTATCATACCCATATACACACACCTAAACAATATACAGATATCAATAAAGTAAAAGCATCTCTATCATGTTGTCTCTCTCTCTCTCTCTCCTTCACCTGCACTTCCCTCTGGCTGGGTAACCATGTATTTCCTTTGTGGCAGCACACCTGTTTCTGTCTTCATTCATTCATTCTCTCTTTCTCTCTCTCTCTCTCTCTCTCTCTCTCTCTCTCTCTCTCTCTCTCTCTCTCTCTCCAGGTAACCTTGTACCTCCTCTACAGCAAGACACCTGTTTTTGTCTCTCTGTCTCACTATAGTCTTTCATCATTTCTTCCAATGCCCCCCCCTCTTTGCAAAGGATTTTTGGTTTTGCAAGTTACTTGGTGACCCTGGCAGTATGGATGCCACTTAAAAAGCATCCAGTCCACACTGTAAAGTGGCTGGCATTCGGAAAGGGCATCCAGCTGTAAAAATCTTGCCAAAACTGACCTCATCTGTACTTGTGCCATGTAAAAAGCACTAAGTTCACTCTGGTGAGTGGTTGGTGTTAGGAAGGACATCCAGCTATACAAATCCTGCCAAAATATTTACAGAAGTCTGGTGCAGGCTTCTGCCCGGCCAGCTTCTGTCAAACCATCCCACCCATGCCAGCATGGAAAGCGGATGTTAAATGATGATGATGATGATGAAGATGTACATGGATGCTATGATTCTATTACCAAGTTCATCTATTTGTATCCCATGGGAACAATTATTTCAATAAATTACACTCACTTCCTTTCATTGTTTTGCTTTTTGTTTATTTATGACACATGCTACGCTGAAACTGGCAGCCAGTCAACACCTACCAAATTTGATCAAATATTTCCCTAAAATCTCAAGATGGTGTATTGATGAAGACTGCCAGCTAGTTTTCATGTGTTCATGATTCTCAGGTAAATTTGCAGCTATTGCTAAACTTAGAATTCTCTATATGCATCTCCACTTCGTTTTGTCTTCTTTTTCTCTTAATAACATTTAACAAGTAAACATACATTTCAAGAGCGCACTAAATGCTACTCACTCCAGATTCATGTGTGTGTGTGTGTATATGTATGTGTATATATATATACACACACACACACACGCACAGGCACACATACATATATATATGTGTAGTTGTATATAATACATATACCTGTGTATATATGTATATATGTATGAATATATATATCTTTATATGTTATACGTATACATGCATATAACATATATACATATATATATATATATGTGTGTGTGTGTGTGTGTGTGTGTGTGTGTGTGTGTGTGTGCGTGTGTGTGTGTGTGTATATACACATGAGTCCTCTAAGAGTTCATAAGTCAGGGAAAAGATGCACTTGTATATCTGTCAGTAGAGTGGGTATATTATCTGAAATGTATAGTATTACTGATTGGTAAGATCAACTGTGATGGATATATGATATTGTACATTTCAGATAATATATATATATATATATATATATACAGGGGTTCGACAAAATAATGGAAACACCTAAAAATTTCATATAAATTTATTATAATATGGGGTAGGACCACCTTTGGCATTAATTACAACTTGAATTCTACAAGGCATGGACTCATACAAAGTTTGAATTGTCTCCAAAGGCATTTTTGTCCATTCCTCGGCTAAAACAGTGTCCAGTTCTTGTAGTGATGATAGTGAAGGATATTGACGCCTTACTTGTTTTTCTAAAATGCACCATAAATGTTCAAAAATATTGAGATCTGGGGACTGTGGTGGCCAGATATGATGTTCAACTTCACTAGAATGTTCCTCATGACATTCAGTAACAACTTTAGCTGTGTGAATTGGTACATTATCATCCTGAAAGATTGTGTTTCCTTCCGGAAACAGTTCCACAACCATAGGATGAATTTGATCAAATAAAATGCTTAAATAGTCTTGACTATTAATTCTGCCATGTAGAGAGACCATTGAGCTGGCAGATTTCCAAAATATAGCTCCCCAGGTCATCACAGATTCTTCTCCATGTTTAACAGTTCAAAGAAGGCAGTCTGGGTCAAATGCTTCTTTTGGCTGTCACAACACATATACTCAGCCAGTGGCTGGAAATAAGGTACAGGATGACTTGTCCAAGAAAATAACAGTTTTCCACTGCTCTAGGGACCAATTTGTAGGTTTTTACTCCACTCTAAATGCTTTGCAATGTTTGTTTTTGAAAGTAGTGGTTTTCTGATTGCAGCCCTCCCATGAAATCCAGCTTTGTGTAGCTCCTGGTGAACAGTTTTTGTGGAAACTGGATTCTTGAGGTATTCATTAAGCTGTGCAGTAATTTTGGAAGCTATACTTTTGTGATCCTTTCTAACAATTCACATAAGAGTCCGACACGACAGTCCCTATCTGAAAGTTTTGGTTTTCTTCTGGAGTATTGTTTTGACGAGGAGGTTTTTCTCTCTTTCTCAAAGGCTATCGTTACTTTTGAGACAGTACTTCTTGATCCACCAAACATTTCAGCTGTTTTCATTATGCTAACACCTGCCATACGAACACCAACAATTTGACCTCTTTGAAAGTCTGATAGGTCTGTCATTTTAATGAATTTTAATTACCTATTTCTGATGAAATCTGAAAAGAAACAGCAATTTTAGCAAAACATATTAAGCAATACTAATAATGATTCAAAAAACATAAACATAAACAAGCTTTTGATGGTTTTATAGATATTTCAAAATTATGAAGCTCTGATGCTAGGTGTCTCCATTATTTTGTCCAACCCCTGTATATATATATATATATATATATATATGTGTGTGTGTGTGTGTGTGTGTGTGTGTATATATATGTCTGTATGTATATATGTGTCTGTATGTATATATATATGTATGTATATATATATATATATATATATATATATATATATATGTATAAAATATACAAGAACAAGGGCAGAGAATCGTCAATTAATAATAGAATTAACAATTAACAATTTTGCCAAGTAGTTCAGTATGAAAAAAACCTTTATCGGTAAAATTATTTATCATCATAAATATACAGGGATTAGCAACTGAGTTGCCTCTCCAACATACTGAAAATTATATATATGTATATGTATGTATGTCTATATATATTTATGTATGTGTATATATATATATATATATATATCTCAGTAACTATGCGAGCTATGAAAAAGTACAAACCACAGCATCACCACCAGATCATTCTACACATCTGTGAAATTTTTCATGCAATTCCACACAGCCGTTTGACCATGAAACCTAAAACAAGAAAGAATTGCCTATGTCAGATTTGTATGTATGTATATGTGTGTGTGTGTGTGTGTGCACGTATATGTGTGTGTGTGTGTATTTATGTATATATGTATGTTATATAAGTATATGTGTATATATAATGTATGTATATATGTAGTTAAGCAGCTTGCTTTGCAGCTATGCAGTATTGAGTTCAGTCTCATTGCACAGCACCTTGGGTAAATGTCTTCTATTGTAGTCCTAAGCAGACCAATGCTTTGTGACTGTTGATGGCGACTGTGATAAAAACCATCATAGATATGTGCGTGTCTTTGTGCTGAGTCTGTCCAGTGTTGGTTTGTTTACATCTCTGTAAATTAGTAGCTAAGGAGATTGATAGAATAAGTATCGGTCTTTAAAACAAATAAGTACTGGGGTCAGTTTGTTTGACTAAAACTCTTCAAGGCAGTGTGCCCCAGTATGGCCACAGTCTAATGACTGAAACAAAAGATAAATGATAGGAGGTGCCAAGCTCTATCAAGATAGGAAAATTTGGAACGTCTTCAAGGGCTATGGGGTCCATGGGGTTAACCCAATTCATGACCAATTGTAAAATGTTGCAGTTTCTCTTTCATTAAGGTGCTGTTGGATGATCTCACCAGAGCAGTCACCTTTCTGCACGGGGTGAAGATTCTCTAAATTGACTCATAGAATTTATGTTTTGTTCTCATATGCAAAATATTGAACTTCTTTTGAGCATTCCTGATGCCACATTTTTGGTGCAGGATTGCAGAGCCTTGGATTGACTAGAACAGCATCATCAAGCTTGTTTTTCTCAGACAGGAAAAGCTGTATGATCTTGGCCAATTCATCAAACCAGTTGGGATTGCAACACATTGTTGTCTCAAGGGGTGAATCCTAATGGCTGTTGATTTCTTCTTGGGTGAGGTCAGCAGCCAGAAGGTCTAGAATAGGAGGGATCTGACCTTGAATTCTACATTGGGTATACTTCTCAGGAGTGCAGATACCAACAATTTCAAGATGAAGAAAGGCTGTGAATTTTTAGGTTGGAGGCCTCAGAGTCAGACAAGCAAATATCTGATCATTCAACATTCCAACATTCAGCACCTCTCATAGCTAGAGTAATCAAGACATCTTTATTATCCCTTTCAAACAATCACATAGGGAAGAAGGTGCCAGGATTTAGATCGAGGATGCATCTGAGAGACTTTGTAAATTGATAGGAGCTGGAAAACTGTGTTAAAAATGACCATTCCATGTTGGAATCAGAGTTAGAAGTTGAAGGCCATTGGTGTTCACTTTTTAAACACCATAATGACCAATAATGCCAGGCCAGATGAGATGACCCCAGTATTGAAATCTCTGAGAAGAATTATCTTATTAGACTTGGGTATCCTTTGAATGGCATTGTCCAAGAACACGTAGAACCTGTCCTTTGCATTTTCAGGAGCCCCAGTGGTTACATAGGCACTGATGATGGTGGTAAATTGGCCTTTGAAGAGAACAAGGAGCAGCATGATGAGACATTAATGCAGTTTGGCAGGAAGTTCTGCCATCTTACTTTCAATAGGAGTCTTCACAGAAAAGGCCATTCCATGTGTTCTGTCATTGCCATCGAGGACACCCTTCCAGCAGAACGTGTATCTCTCTCCATGTTCAGTGAGGGAGTCTTCCTTTGAGAAGTGCATCTCGCTAAGAACTGCTATGTTCATGTAGCATTTCAGCTCAAATACAACCAGAGCAGTACTTTGATGAGGTCAGTTTGAGTCGTAATTTAAGATAAAATTGTTATACTAAAAAATAAAACTATGAAACATTTTTATGTTGTATAAATTTAAAACAAAACTTTTTCTAAAGGGCCAACAAAACATTTTTATTTATGTGAGTGCATGTGTGTCTAAAAACAGTATTTTCCTTTTTAAATAGACAACAGCATATTCACTTCATCACCCTAGATGTAGAGCACTATATGAGGGGGTGCTGAAAAGTTCCTGGTTTTAAGGGTATTGCAAAAGGCCTGATTGGAGGCCCAATCTGAGTTTTTTTTACAGGGCTTAGAAAAACGGAAGAAGCACTGCAATAAGTGTGTGAATCTGAGAGGAGAATATGTGGCATAGAATCAAAATTAACTGATCTTCCAGTATTTTCTTACACCCAAATCCAGGAGCTTTTCAAACCCCTCTTGTGATCCTTATGTCATGGTTTATGACCAACACATAACTTCACAGTGTTCTGCAATCACTAGCCACCATGTTCCTGCTTTCATTTGCTCAAATTATTTTACTGTGTTGTAATATCATTATCATTTAAACTCTTACCATTCAGATTATTTTCCAACCCATGCCAGCATGGACAATGGACATTAAATGATGATGATTACTCTGTCAAATGTAATGTTTATTTATTCACATTGTTTTGAATTAATCAGTTATTATCTTGTAGCTTTAAGATTTCAGACCATGTGAATGTTGACTTTTAGAATGACATTGTAGAATAGGTGTGAGAGGCCAGATCTAGTTAGTTTGAACTTAAATCAGGTACAATATTCAGGTTGAATATGGCTGGTTTAAATGTTAAAGGGTTAAGTGTCATCACTGTATTGACTGAAAACACCCAGATAAATATCAAAACACAGACGGCAGAGTGTACATCATGTGATGATTGTAATAGTGAGAAAGCCTACAGTAACTCTTTGACTATAAGGCCATGAGGCTTGTAGATATCTTTATATGACAAGTACAGATATCAATCAGCAACATAAATGGGTTACTATATTGTTTTGAGAGGGATAGTAGGCTCCAACATCAATATGTTCTTGGTACACACAGGACACATCATTGCACATTAAAGGATTAGTGTGACCGCAGCTAATATCACATGCCTGGCATTGTTCAATAGAATGAAGGTGAAATGTTGACCAAGAAAGAGTGAGGACAAATATCATTATTGTCAAAAAATGTGTGTACTTTTGAATTCCTTATTATAATAATCTAGAAAAAATAATCCTGTCTACTAAAGGTATAAGGCCTGAAATTTGTGGGGGGGGGGGGGACTAGTCAATTACATCAATCCCAATGTTTCACTGGTACTTATTTTATCGACTTCGAAAAGATGAAAGGCAAGGTTGACCTTAATGAAATTTGAACTGAGAATGTAAAGATGGACAAAATGTTGCTAAGCATTTTGCCCGGCATGCTAACAATTCTGCCTGCTTGCCACCTTAAATCTAGAAATAATAATGACGTTGAAAATGATGAGGATAACAACCATATATATTTATATTCATGTATATTATATACACAAGTATTTGTGTGTACACACACACACACACGCACATACTCACACACACACACGTAAGATTAGAATAACACTGGAGATTTGATTGTAACTAAAGATTGTTTTATTATTACATCATAAATTTCATGATTTTTACATATGTTATGCAAGCATTAATTTGTAGGCAGATACAGACCATGAACTGTTCACAGCCTGATATGTTTACGAACAGTGTAGTAAATAATGGTTTCTTTTCTGCAGATTGAGTATATATAGTGATCACATGACTACCAGAGGTGACTGCAGAATGGTGAACACATGTGGCAGTATGGTCAGTGGTGTATCTAAGTTTTGGGGTGAATGTACAAGAAAATAAAAGAGGGTCAGGCAGGAGGAGATGCAAGGGGCAGGTGGAGGCAATTGTGTAATAAAACAATGATAGATGAGAAAAGAGATGATGTGAGCTTCAGTATGAACACACAGCAAAGTGCAAATGTGTTGAGAGAAAAACTGGGTGTAAGCGATATCAGATGTTGTGTGCAAGAGAGAAGACTCCATTGGTATGGCTATATGATGAGTATGGATGAGGAAAGCTGCATAAAGAAGTACCGATTGTTAAGTGTGATTGGAACCTGCAGAAGACATGTACCGTTAAAGACATGAGATGAAGTACTGAAGACTGACCTCAATCAAATTGTTGAGCCTCATAGGAGAGATGACAAAGAATCTAGATGATTGGTGATGCCTTGTGCTCAAGAAGACTATCCATCTCAGCAAAAAATGAGGTCTTAAAAGAATGTTGTTTATGTCTATGATCTTGCACTCAATGGTCCAAGGTCATAGTCTCCCCTGTACCTATCAATCCTCTCTTACCACATATATATGCAACACCCATCCATCCTTCACCTATCTAACTACAGCAATTATATAAGAGCAGAGCTGCACTTATTTTTTATCCTGTTTTGTGAAACCAGTTATTGGTCTCCTTGAGACCACTTCCCTTATTCTGCATTCTCAACATCATTCTTTACCCTTTTATTTCTTCCCTTTCATGTCTACCATTGACAGCCCCCACATTTGTCATTCAATGATATTCACTTCTATGTACCTGTGATCTCTTTATACATTTTACCATTCTGACCACCTCTCTACTATTTCTAAGGATCATCCTGGACATTCAAAAGAATCCTGATTTCCGTCAAATATAACAAGCTACTCCAAATCATTGTTAGAGTATCCAGTTTGTTTGTAGTGTAATCAAGTTGTATAAGTGACAATGATGAAGTCAAACTGAAGTGATATTTTGAAATCGTTATTACATCTTATATATATATGTAATGATTTTCTTAAGCATAGGGATACTAATAATCTGATGTTATAACTTAACATACATATGCTTTGGAATAAAGTATTAGTTCAGTATAGACTGTAATATGAAATTGAATAAATGACAAAGGAACAGGAAATTATTCAATAAACTCCATTAGCTTACAGCTGTTTCCACTATGAGAAGCTCTGAAGAAGACATAAGCACTCAATTCCAAGTGCACTGCATCTTATAGCAGAAACAGCTGTATGCTAATGAAGTTCGTTACATAATTTTCTGTTCTTTTGTTATTTATTTAATTTCTTATACATACTTACAATATAAATACAACTGGCTTCTTTCAGTTTCTGACTACAAAATACACTCAGCCAGGAGCTATGTTAATAGACATTTACCCAAGGTACCTTGCATTGAGGCTGAACCTGAAACCATGAGAAGCAAACTTTTTAACCACACAGTCTATAAGCCCAACCATTGTGTGCATGTTGTGTGTGTGTGCGTGTGTGTCAGTGATAATGATATGATTGCAACTGAATGTGGAATGACAGAGAACACGAATAATATTTAATGGTAAGATATTAATGACAAGAATAATTGATAGTATTATTGTGATTTTAACTAGGTTTATTAGTGGAAGTTTAAAGCAATAGTATTAATGTGCCTAATATTATTGCTTTGTGGAAGTTAAGGTTTATTTATTCATTTAATTATTTATTTATTATTCTGTTTATGGAATAAACCAATAGAAATAGATCTAAACAGGTTATGATGACCTAGTACTACTATACATATATTCTGAAGGGTTGAAAATTTGATCTGAAGTTTGAGGTCTTTAGGTATAATTAATTTATAATAAGTTAATAGCGTTGTTTATAGGGAATAATGATCTGCAGTATGAGATTATCTGATTTGTAAAATTGAGAGGCTTTCCAGTCGACATTTATTTGCTGCGTTTATAGAACATGCTCTCGTTGATAAGTTTTATTAGTTCAAGTTGACATATTTGTAATCAGGAGGAAGTAGGTATTTTTTGAAAGATATTAATATCATGTTTTTAATGGCCTAACAAATTTATGAATTTTGCAATATTCAAATTAAATAAAAATCCATAATTTTGATATTCCTTTGATAAGTAGGACTGACTCCTGTGGAACAATGGCATTGTTGTAAAGGCAATAAATTTAGATATCAGATGAGACATAAACACATGCATTTATATCTATTTGTCTGTATATGCACACGCCTTCGGAAACCCACACTAGGACTGATATCTTAATCCTTTAGCATTTAAACCAGCCACACCCAGCCCAAATATTCTACCTGTTTTTGTGTTCAAGCTGGCCAGATCTGGCCTTTTACATCAATCCTTGAATGTCATTCTAAAAATAAACGATCACATCATTGAAATTTTGAAGCTGCGAGATCATGATTAATTCAAAACAATATTAATAAATAAGCATTACATTTTACAGAGTAATCCGAATGCTAAAAGGTTAAAGATAACATTCTGTCAGTTTTATGCACACACACACACATACTCTCACACACATAAAATGTGTGTATTGTGTTATATAAACCAACAGTGAGAAAATTTAGTTTACGTGAAAGAGTAAAATATACTTCGTAAAATATTACTATATAAAGTGTAGCTTTGTATATGCAGGCTATTTTCATTTACATGTAAAATTAGGCCCTACTCGTGATATGGGTTCTCTATCAGCATGATACTTACACACATTAAATATGGCTGAAAAACAAATGAAAATTCAAGTTGATTACCCTATGTAATCTTGGAGAAGATGGGAGAGTCTGAGAAACTATGAGGCCAACTCATTACGTTACAGAGAAGCAATGTATGATCTAAGATTCTTATAATTTTGGAAATCACTAAACTAGATTCTCTCCCTTCATACTCTGGTAAGTTATGTGTGACTATAACTTTAATAGCAAGCAAAAAATTGAGTCACTAAATTGAGTACAAGTGAGGACATTGTGAATGTTTAAACTCATAATTCATATCAAGTCACTATTAGTTTATGGACAAATTCATGCCAGTTCAAAAGCATAAGTAAAAATGATTGCTTCTAAATGAGAATATTTGGAAGTCTTCATTGGTCGGTTCAGGACATAAGATATTTATAAAATAGTGACAACAAATAATTTCTTTTATACTTCCAAGTGGTAAAGGGATCGATCTTGTGGTGCAAGCTGGTTGACAATCTGTAGGATTTATCAACTCACTGACTAGTGATGGGAGGAATTGAAAGTGTTCCATGTGGCAAGATAATCAGTCTGGTGGTGTCAGGTTATATATCAACTGGTGTGTTGTGCATAGCTGTTTGTGTTGTATTTGTAGCTGCTAGGATAGAAAATAATATTACTTTGGGTAAGGAGAAAGTTTTTACCCAGTAGCTGTGGATGAACCAGTTAGGATTAACACAGCCTTTCTAGGGTACTGGTAGTCACTGACTTCAAATTTTTTTGTTGGGCATATCTTTGGTGATAGCAGTAGGATAAATTACTCTTCCTGGTGATGGCTACTACAGGCTTTTACAGTATATACAGTTTCTCATGGAAGTATAGTTGACAGTTGAAATACTCTAAGTGAGTAAAGAGGAGTTATGTTAAGGATGCATTAAGTGATGTTGAGGATGTTGTTGCTTTAATCCTGAAGTCCTCAGGTGAATCGAATCAGGGATGTAAGGTTTTCTCTGGCCCTGAAGGAGTGCATACACTGTCTAACTGTTCCCTTGAGATTATTGACTGTTATGCAATGTAGTATCTTATTAAACCATCAGATGATGTGAGGGCAGGATCCTTCTAGTGAGTATTTGGTGTGACTTCAACACCAATAAAGACCCCTTCGCTTATGAAGACTCCACCTTTTATGAAGATGCCACCTTTTATAGACCAAAATAAGCTGGAGACTTATGGATGCATGTTTGCATCTATTGGAGCATGTGATATTGGAGTGATATTATGTAAAAGCGAGTAGTTAAAGTGTGTATGTATGTATGTGTGTGTGTGTGCATTTACAGGCAGTCAAGATTCCACAGTTCAGTTTGACTCCTCCAGTTTTCAAGTCAAATAGGAAGAATTTTGAGTAATGCTTCTTTGTGTGTGTAGCCTCCATCTACAAACATACACTCACACATGTATACAAGCATATACACACAGACACAGAAGGAGAGAGAAAATGAGAATCTGTATCTATAAATGCTAAAATAAGACTTGTGTGAAAATAACAAACATTATATGCATGTCGGGTTTATAAAGAAAAGATAAAGACAAGATGTTTCTGTCATAATTTTGACATTAAATATTGCCAACTGAAATGTATTTGGTACATTTAAATAGTATGTTCACAATACATATTCAATTGCTTACAGCTAGTCATTAACTTGCCTAGCTCAACAGTACATAATTTCCTATGCGTAACAGTGATTAATCCATATTTTGCAACTATCACTTTCAGAAGTTATCAGTAGTTTCACAATCAAATTAAACATAATTCAAAATATGGAAAGAATCTACAAAGGCAATATTATTGCTTACATAATACACACACACGTGTGCATGTGCATATGACACCAAACTTGCAGAGAAGTCAGAATGTAGGATATAATACCCTGGGGCATTTTTGTTTAGTTTTCTACACTATTAAATTCAAATTCTGTCTAAATTAACTTTGTTTCTCATCATTTCAGGCTCAATGAGTATTGGCTCATGGCAGAGATTTGGTGAAATGCTCATAAAAAATGTCATACAAGATATCTTTACATATATTTTCACTTCTGTGTGTTTGGAATTCACATTCAGTTTTCTATCACGAGATAAAATTTAGACCATTCAGGGCCCCAGCAAAAATGTTGACGTGCAGTTGATCAATTTCTGTATTAGCTCAACAGAACATAAAAGACACACATACATATTAATAAACATATATGTTTGTGTGTGTGTGTGTGTGTGTGTGTGTGTGTGTGTGCGTGTGTGTGTGCGTGTGTGTGTGTGTTGTGTGTGTGTGTGTGTGTGTGTAAGTATATATACAAGGTGCATTTCAGAAGTTTTGTGATATAATTAGGCAAGGCAGTTATAACTGTCCTAGATTATTATAAATTTAGTGAATCATTACAATACATCTAATAAACTAACCTGCAAATTTTGTTATTCTAGATTAAAGGAGACAGTTGTAGCAACACTTCAAACACACCCTGCTAAACACTGCTTGTCACAGCTGACTAGTTTGCAGAGTGTAGTTGGGACATGAAGGCAATTTGGAAGCTTGCTATACAAGGAAGTTTTGTGTTAATCCGGAGGAAAAACGCTACAGAAAATACCCAGACTGCCTATGGATTAGCTTGCATAGGCCAAGCATCTATTTTTCACTGGTACAGGAGGCTGGGCAGAGCAAGTCCACCAAGTTCATAATGGTCCTAAACTGGGTTCTCTCTGACCAGACAATCAACAAAGAGTACTTTGTTGAGGTTCTGAGGGAGTTCAGGAAGAGATTTAGCTGCTAAAAAGCCAGAGCACCTGTACCAGGACAATGCATCAGTCCACAGTTCCATCCTGGTAACCAAATACTTGACAAAGATGGGCATCAAAACTGTTCCTGACCCTCCTACAGTCCAGACTTCGCACCCTGTGACTTTTGGTTGTCCCCAATCTCAAGGAAGAGATGAAGGAGGTTGTGACAAGACTTCTGGACACTTTCACTTTGAAGGACTTCCATGGGACTTTCACAAATGCTACAACAAATGCATTGAAGTCCAGAGGACCCTACTTTGAAGGAGATTGGAGTTGTGTACTTCTTTGAAATTAATAAATGTTTCTTTAGAAAATGTCTCAAAATTCTGGAATGCAACTTGTGTGTGTGTGTGTGTGTGTGCATGTGTGTATACATATACATATGTGTATGTGTGTGCATATGTATATTTATATACATGAGTATGTGTGTGTGTGTGTGTGTATATATACATGTACCTATGTGTGTGGCGGGGAGAGAGGTGAGTCAACGATGTTTTCAGTGATGAATTTAGCACAAGAATAGTAGTCTTTCAAAGCTCAATCCTTAGCACTCTCCTATTCATCATAATCCTATAGCCAATTACAGCAAAGTTTAAGACTGGCTGTCCATGGGAACTCTTATATACTGATGATTTCATTCTCCTAGCTGAATCTATAGAGGAATTAAAGAGGAAATTCAAGGTATGGAAGCTAAACATAGAGTTCAGAGGTCTTAAGGTAAACTTTAAAAAGTCTAAGGTTTTAGCAAGTAGGAAAGGGAACAGGGCCCTGGTGTATCATCAGGGATATACAGAAAACTTCATATGCTGTGCCCATTTTAAGGTATAGTGAAATCACAGGTAACTAACAGAGAAAAGCTTAATATGTGGCAGATGCACTGCTACCAACTGCTAGTCATGAGAACCTTAGAAAGATTGCTTCAAGTTGTTTGTTTCAGATCAATTTACTCTAAGATCAAATGCAATCAAGGTCAACTTTACTTCAGCATTTGGGATTTGGTAAATAAGTATCAGTCCACTATAGGAATAATTTCTTCTTTCTTGCTCAACTTTCTTTTGATTATTTGCTGTGGGAAGACTTGGAGAATTAGCATCTAACAGGTGCATAAGTGCTTAAGATAGATATATTCTGTACGTTGGGGTGTATATTTTATACATGTGTGTGTGTTAGTGTGTATACATACATCTGACACAATATATAGGCATTCATACAAATACACATGAGATGTACACATATAAACATGTGTAGATATATAGGTATGTATGTGTGTGTACATATATGTGGGGTTTGTGTATGCGTATATTAGTATATATATTATATATGTATGTATACAAACACAAACCCATATATTCATACATAAGAATATGCTCATATAAATATGTGTGTATATATAAATCCATATATATTTATATATATATATATATATATATATATATATATATATATATATATATATATATATATATATATATATATGAATACACATGTATCTGCATATTTATAAATACACACATAATTTTGTTTGCATGTCCCAAAATTTGTTCAGATAAATTTATCTAATTCACAAGCCATTGCTTTTTTCTTTGTGTAGTTTTAAATATTTTAAATTTCAGTCTTTTTGTGCTGTATGTATGTGTGTGTGCATATATATATATATATATATATATATATATACACACACACACACAAACACACATACATAATGATTAATCTTAGTAGTTTCAGTGTGTGCAGGTGTGTGTGTATAAATCAGTGGTTTACATGCATTTTGTTTCACTTTCAGTACACATACACACAGACACACACACATACACACACACATACACACACTGTCTTATACATATATCGAGTACATATTCAAAGACACATATTTCTTTATATTGATATCAAGACATAATGTAATGATATAATGATTATCTAATTTACCCCTATCCATATTTGCCATTGTTAATAATAACCTTTCTGTCCATTCTCTATCATTTAATGCATTCCTTCCTCTCCATTTTTGAAATTATCAAATGTAATTCTAAATAAAATTTGCCCTTTTGTTTTCCAGTATAAAATTTTGGTAATATGACCCAAAATGCAATACTTTCTAAAAATAATGCATGGTAAAATTCTTATTTTACTAAAAGATATAAAAAAAACAAAAGAGATGTAGAACGTCTAGCTCCCCCATCTATTTCTTTTCTTTTTGGAGTGAAAGTCAATATTTCAAAATTGCTAACAATTTAAAATTTTTCATAAAATTTCTTCTTAAAAAAAATATAACAGAAATTGAAAAATATTCCTATAAAATGGGAATATTTTCTGAGAGCCAGTTACTAGATATATTTTTGTAACATTTTAAAATTTGTTTTGTTCTTAAAATTTCAGTTTCTTCCATAATCATTGTTGTGACAACTAAAATATTTTAAAATCTTCATTTTGAGAGTCTTAGTAACATTGCTGAATTCTTGCTTCACCCATTCGCCTAGTCACTAGCATGCATGCACACACACCAACTCTATCACCATCACACAGTCAGGCACTAATACGAATACTAAAACTTTCCTTTTTTATTTCAATTTTCATTAAAAAATTTCATTATTATATTGTAAAATGGGTTTCAATTTTTCAGTATATCTGAAATTCATAAAAATCTGTTTTAAATTATTTAAAAAAATAATATCTTACTAAATATTTTCAATCCTTTATCCTTAATTCCAAAAAAGGAAATTTTAAAAAAAAGTAAAATTTTTTTCTAAAAAAAATACAGCATGGCAGGAAATCTCATTTAAATTTTCAAAATTCTTTTTTGTTTATTTTTGAAAATTTATTGAAACAAGCCATTTTCTGTTTTGCTGACCGCTGGTGGAAGATTCTGGAATGAGTCTGACAGTTAGAATGAATATAAGGTATATTTTCATGTATACATGCAATTTATACATCTGTCAAGAAATAGACTAGAAGGGAAAAAAAATATGTCTAGCTCCCCATATTTTTTTCCATTATGGATTAGGTGAGATTTTAACACAAAACATTTTTTGTGGAATTTTTTTGCCCCCTAAATTTGCATTTATCTTTTTTTCATTTAAGAAAATAGTGGTATGATATATAGATTTTTTTCCTTTTTTTGTTAATTGAATTTATAGTACTTAGCACAGACAGTAAGATATTTAATTGAAGTATATAGAAGATTCTGTAAGGAATAAACAAAATGAAGAAACTAGCTGTACTTTTAACAAATTCCTAAATTTTTCTCTAGTATGTTTTCAGGGGGTTAGTAGTAATCTAAAATCAACTTAGGAAAATATATATATTCATGCATGTGTGTGTATGCATGTCAGTAAGAGAATACATGCATACATATGTATATACATATTTGTACATGTATGTGTGTGTGTATGTGTGTGTATGTGTGTATACATCTATATATAGATGTACACACACACACGTGTATATATATGTATGTATGTATATGCATAAGTATATATGTGTATATATAATGTGCACAC